>NW_016909259.1:0-157281 GCF_001483705.2 Eufriesea mexicana | reverse complement strand
CACGTTCGGTTAAGTTATGTTGCGTTCGGCTATACTACGTTTGGAAATGCTGGGGTGTAATAGTTTTGACTTTTGTGCTGTACACTGCTATACGGTGGATTCCTGCGCTCTGCATTGCTCCACTATACTCTGTTCGACTTTCGGGACCCAAGCGGTAGCGGTCACGGCACGATAGATATGTCTGTCTACGTTTGGTAATCCTACGATTGGTCTGGTAAGAATGGGAAAGATTTGACTTTTGTGCTCTACACCGCAGTTCGGAAGACTTCTACGCTCTAGATTGCTCAACTGTACTGTGCTCGACTCTCGGGATTCCAGTAATAGTGGTTTCAGCACGTTAGGTTGAATTAGGCTGCGTTCGGTGTGGCTATGTTAGTTTGGGTTAACTTTCGATTCCTTCGTCTTTCGTGGTATAGACTGTTGCTCGGTGGAACAACTGCGCACTACTCTGCTCTAGTATGATCTGCTTGGCTCTGGGGAGGCCAGCAACGTAGGTCCCGGGACGTTAGTTTGGGATGGGTAACGTTCGTTTCTGTTACGTTTGGCTAGCTCAGGACAGGGTAGCTTTGACATTTACGCTATACTGGCGGACTTCGGCTCTCTACATTGCTCTAATACGTCCTGCTTGTCTCAGGGGGGCGGGCAGGATTATTTTCGGCACGTTTTGTTTAGCCATGTTACGCTTGTCTTCGCCAGGTTAGGACATGTTATTGTCTCGGCACGCTAGGTCGAGTTATGCTACGATTGGCTCGGTTTTGTTAGGATTTGCTGTGTTAGGATAGCTTTGTCTTTTGTGCTGTACACTGCTATTCGGTCCGCACCTGTGCACTGCATTGCTTTACTATCGTCTGCATGAGTCTGTGAAGGCCAGCACTAGCGGTCGCGGAAGGTTTGGATGAGATGGGTTACGTTCCGTTAGGTTAGGCTAGGCTATGTTTTGTTATAATGACATTCACCCTTGGTCTTTACACTGCCTTTCGGTCGGTATCTGCTCCCCGAATTGCTTTACTAGCATCTGCTTTTCTCTGGGTAGGCCAGCAATTGTGGCTTCCCCACGTTAGGATGAGTTAGATTACGTTTGGTTAGTTTGGGGTACGTTATGTTTGGTTAGGTTATCCTTGACTTTTGTGCCACGCACTGCTATCCTATTAACATCTGCGCTCTTCTGTGCGACATCGCACTCCGCTTGTCTGTTTGGACGCAAGGAATATTGCTCTCGGCACGTTAGGCTGAGTTATGTTACGCTTGCTTATGTTACGTTTGGTTAGGTTAGGGTAGGGTACCATTGACTTTTGTGCTGCATACTGCTCTTCGGTGGACTTCTGCGCTTTGCTGTGCTATTGGACATTCTGCATGGCTGCGGGGATATTGGTCACGGCCCGTTAGTCTGAGTTATGTTACGATCGGCTGTGTTACGGTTGGGCAGGTTAGGATATGTACCTTTGAATTTTGTGCCAGATACTGCTTTTCGGTGGATTTCTGCGCTGCACTGTGATCTGATATTCCCTGCGTTGCTCTGGGAATTCCAGAAATGGTGTCCGCGGCGCGTTAATCTTAGTTAGGTTACGTTTGCTACGGTTGGGTTTGTTTGCATTAAGTTTTGGTATTCCTGTCTTTCGTTCTATATACTGCCATCCTAAGGACCTCTCCGCTCTACTTTCCTCTAATGTACCCTGCTTGGCAATCGGGAGGCCAGGAATAGTGTCCTCTGCACGTTAGGTTATGATACGTTGCGATTGGTTATATTTCGTTTGGATAGGTTACGGTAGGGTATCCTTGACGTTTGTGCTATACACTGTTATTCGGTGGATTTCTACGCCCTACGTTGCTCTATTATACTCTGCTCGACTCTGCGGATACCAGTAACAGTAGTCTCCGCGCGCTAGGCAGAATTAGGATATGCTTGGCGAAGTTCTGTTGTTTTGGGTTAGGCTTGGGTAGCTTAGACTTTTCTGACATACGCCGCGAATCTATGCATATCTGCGTTCTAGTAACCACTTTTATGTTCTTCTTAGCCCTGGGGTGCCAGAAATCATGGTCGCCGAACGTTAGGTTCAGTTAGGTTACGTTTGGTTTCATTACGGTTGGCTACGTTTGGAGGAGATAGCTTTGCCTTTTGTGCCATACACTGCTAATTGTTGGATTTCCGCAATCTACAGTGCTCTAGTGTGTTCACATTGACACTGGGAAGGCCAGCGAATGTTGTCTCGGCACACTAAATTGAGCTAGGTTACGTTCGGGTAAGTTAGGTTGGGCTATGTTTGGTTAGAGTAACTTTTACTTTTGTGCTGAGCACAGCAACTTGCAGGGTTTCTGCTCTCTGCTGTGTTCCAGTATGAGCTGCTGGTCTCTGTGGATTATAGCAGTAGTGGTCTTGTCTCGGTGGGTAGAGTTATACTACCTATTCTTATGTTACGTTTGGATAGGTTAGGAGAGTAGAGCTTTGGCTTTTGTGTTATACCACGCATTTCGGTCGATTTCTGCCCACGGCATTTCCCTAGTATGCTATGCTTGGCTCTGGCGAGAACAGCATTTCATGTCTCGGCACCTTATGTTGGGTTAGGCTACGTTCGGTTAGGTAAAGTTAGGACAAGTTGGGTTAGGGTTTCTTCCACTTTTGTGTTATAGACTGCAATGCCGCGGGTTACTGCGCTCTACTGTGCTCTAGTACGTTCTGCTAGTCCCTGGGGTTGGCAGTAATAGTGGTTTCGCCACGTTAGGTTGAGTAAATTACGTTTGGTTTTGTTACGTTTGGTTAGGTTGCGATAGGACAGGTTTGACTTTTGCGCCATACACTGCAATGCTGTCGATTTCTACGCTCCACTGTGCTCTAACATGCTCCGCGTGGCTCTGGGGTGGCCATTAATAGTGCTGTCGGGCCGTTATCTTGAGATAGGCTACGTCTGGCCGGGTTACGTAAGCTTGGGTTAGGTTTCGACAGACTCGACTTTCACCATATACACTGATATTCGTTGGACATCTACGCTCTGCTGTGCCCTTCTATATTCTGCTTGCCCGTGGGGATGCCAGCAACGGCGGCAGCGGCATGACAGGTTATGTTTGGTTATGTTCGATTATAACGAGATTGGCTACGTCAGGAGGCGATTTCTCCGACTTTTGAGCTGTAAACTGCTATTCGGTGCATTTCGTCGCTCTACATTCCCCTAGTATGTTCGGCCAGGTACTGGGAAGAGCAGCAGGGGTGGTCTCGGCACGTTACGATGAGTTAGGTTACGTTCAGATTGGTTAGGTTAGGCTGTGTTTGGTTAGGATATCTTTAACTTTCGTGCTATGCATTGCCATCCTATGGACATCGGAGCTCTATTCTTCACTAATATGCCTTGCTTGGAAATGGGGATGCCGGCAACAGTATTCTCGGCGCGTTAGGTTGAGATAGGATACGTTCGGTTAGGTTGCAGTAGCCATGGTAGTGTTTGGATGGCTTCAACTTTTCTGCTATAAACCGCTATTCGGTGGATATCTGCGCTCTACTCTTCTCTATTATGCTCTGATTGGCGCGGTGGAGACCAGTAATAGTGGTCTCACCACGATAGTTTGAGATAGGATGCGTTCGGTTAGGTTACCCTTGGTTTGGTTATGAAAGGATAGCCTTGACTCTTGTGCTACACACTGCTATTCGGTGGGTTTCTGCACTCTACTGCGATCTAATACTCCCTGCGTCGGTCTGGAACTGTTTGAAGTGGTGGCAGCAGCTCGTTAGGTTGACCTATGCCACCATCTGTTAGGAGAGGTTTATTTGGGTTTGGTTTGGATATGTTTGACGTTCGTGCAATGCACTGCCATTCTATGGACCTCTGCGCACTGCTCTCCTCGAATACGCCCTGCGTGGAGATGGGAAGGCCAGCAATTTTGTGCTAGGTACGTTAGGTTCAGATATGTTACGTTTGATTAGGCCATGATACGCCGGGTTATGTTAGTATAGCACCTACTTTTTGCAATAGACTGCTGTTCGGACGATTCCAGCGCCCTACATTGCTCTGCAATAATCTGCTTTGTTCTCGTGAGGACAGCAATGGCTTTCGGGGCACATCAGTTTCTGTTACGTTACGTAGGCTTGTGTTACGATTGGTTAGGTTAGGAGAGGATACCGTTGACTTTCGTACTGTACACCGCTATTCGGAGGATTTCTACGCTCTACATTGCTCAACTGCTCTTTGCTCGACTTTGGGGAAGCCAGTAATTTTGTTCCCGGCACATTAGTTTAAGATAGACTACGTTTGGTTAGTTTATGATAGCCTGGGTTAGGTTTGGATTGCTTTGACTATTGTGCCACACACTGCAATACGCTGGATAACTGAGCTCATATGAGCCCTAGTATATTCTGCTCGGCTCTGGGAAGGCCAGCAAGCGTGGTCTCGGCACGTTCGGTTGAGGTAGGTCACGATTGGTTGGGTTAAGATAGTTAAGGTTAGGTTCGGATAGCTTTGACTTTCGTGATATACACTGCTACGCGGCTGATTTCTGGTGTCTATTGAGCTGTAGTATGTTCTGCTTCGCTCTGGGGAGGCCAGCAATAGTGGTCGCGGCTCGTTTGGTTGAGTTAGGTTACGTTCTACTTCGTTAGGATAGGCTAAGTGTGGCTAGGATGGATTTGACGTTTGTGGTATACACTGCTATTCGGTGGATTTCTACGCCCTACTGTGCTCTGGTATATTCTGCTTGGCTACGGGGAGGACAGCAGTAGTGCTCTCGGCAGGTCATGCTGAGATATGTTACGTCTGGTTATGCTATGTTTGGTTTGTTTAGGAGAGGATGGCTCAGATCACTGTGCTAAATACTGCCATTCGGTGTGTTTCTACGCCCTACGTTGCTCTACTCTAATCTGCTCGACTCTGGGGAGGCCAGTATTAGTGATCCAGGCCCGTTACATTGCGTAGATTACGTTTGGCTACGTTACGTTAGTCTGGGTTAAGCTCGGATAGATGCGACTTTCGTGGTATACACTGATATTCGGTGGGGTTCTACGATAAGCTGTCTATACTATATTCTGCTCTGCGGTGGGGAGTCCAGCAATAATGGTGGTGCAACTTCATGTGCTGTTAGGTTATGTTTGGTTCGGCCCTTTTGGTTCGGGTTTGATTTGTGTAGCTTAGGCTTCTCTAATATACACCGCGGTTCTATGGATTTCTGCGTTCTACTATCCACTAACATGTTCTGATTGGTTCTGTGATGTCAGCAATCGTGGTCGCGGCGCGTTAGGCTGAGTTCGGTTACGCTTGGTTATGTTACGATTGGCTATGTTTTCGGTGAACATCTGCGCCATACTGTGCCGCAGCTAGTTCTGCGTGTCTCTGGAGAGGCCAGCAACCATGGTCCCGGCACGCTAGGATAAGTTCGGTTACGTTTGGCTATATTACGTTTGGATAGGTTACATGAGGATGAAGTTGACTTTTGTTCTGTACATGGCTATTCGGAGGATTTCTACGCTCTACATTGCCGTGCTAAACCCTTCTCGACTCTCGGGAAGACAGTAACAGTGGTCTCCGCACGTTTGGTTGTGTTCGGCTGCGCTTGGTTGTGGTACGTTGGTCTCGGTAAGGCTTGATTAGATACGACTTTCGCGTTATACACCGCAATTCGGCGGATTTCTGCGCTCTGCTGTACCCTAACATATTCTGCTAGACCCTGGGGTTCCAGCAATAGTTGACGTGTCAGTATACGTTGAGTTAGGCTTCGCTTGGTTAGGTTATGTTGGTCCGGGCTAGGTTTGTATAGCTATGAGTCTTCTGTTATACACATCTCTTCTATGATTTCTGCGCTCTACACCCTCTAATATGTACTGATTGGCACTGTGGAGGCCATTTATTGCGGTCGCGGCATTTAATGGTGACTTTTGGAACGTTTGTGTATGTCACGATTGGTTAGGTTAGGAGAGGATTGCTATGACTTTTGCCCTGTAAACTGCTACTCGGTAGATTTCTGCGCTCTACGGTGCTCTAATATGGTCAGCTTGGCTCTGCAAAGGCCAGCAATGGAGAAAACGGCACGTTATATTTAGTTATGCTACGTTTGGTACGTTAGGATAGGTAAGGTTATGTAAGGATATCTTTGACTTCAGCGCTTTGCTCTGCATTGCGGCGGATTTCTGTGCACTACTGTGCTCTAGTATATTCTGATACGCTCTGCGGAGGTCAGCAGTAGTGGTCTAGGCACGTTAGTCTATGTTAGGTTACATTTGGTTATGTTAGGTTTGGTTAGGGTAGGCTAGGATATCTTTGACGTTTGTGGTATAAACTGCCTTTCGGTGAATTTCTGCGCTGTGCTGTGATCTTGTATACTCTACTCTGCTCTGGGGAGGGCAGAGATAGCGGCCGCGGCTCATTAGCTTGTGACTTCTGCTCACTAATGTGCTCCATCGTAATCTTCCTGTCCCTAGGGACACCAGCAATGGTTGTCGCGGCACCTTAGGCTGCGTTATGGTATGTTTGGGCAGGTTAGGTTAGGTAATGTTTGGTAGGGATTGCTTTGACTTTTCTGCTGTACACCGCCATTCGCTTGATTTATGCGCTCTGCGGTGCTCTAACAGTATCGATTGTCTCTGGGGATGTCAGCAATAGTGGCCTAGGTACGTTACGTTTAGTTAGTCTACGTTCGGGTAGGTAAGGTTAGTAACGGTTAGGTTAGGATATCTGTGACTTTTGTGTCACATATACCAATGTGGTGTATTACTGCTATCTACTGTGCTCTAGTATATTCTGCATGGCTCTGGGGATGCAAGCGATTCCGGCCTCAGCACGATAGGTAAAGCTAGATTATGCTCCGCCAGGTTAGGTTACGTCGTGTTAGAATACGGCACCTTAGACTTTTATGCTACGAACTGCAATTCTATGGACTTCTGCGCCCTTCTGTTCTCTATCGCAATCTGCTTGTATCTGCGGACGCCAGGAATACTGCTCTCGGCACGTTAGCTTGAGTTATGTTTCGTTTGGTTATGTTAGGTTGGAATAGGCTTGGTTAGAGTAGCTTTGACTTTTGTTGTGTACACTGCTATTCGGACGATTTCAACGTTCTACACTGCTCTGCTGTGCTCTGTTTAGCTCTCGTGATGCCAGTAATAGCGGCCGTGGCACGCCAGTATTGGTTACGTTACGTCTGCTTGTGTCACATTTGGCAAGGTGAGGACAGCATAGCTGTGACTTTGGTGCTATACACTGCTGTTCGGAGGATTTCTGTGCTCTGCGTAGCTCTACTATGCTCTGCTCCTCTCTCGGGAGGCCAGCAATGGTAGTCTCTGCACGTTAGTTTGCGATAGGCTATGTTTGGTTAGGTTCTGTTGGTTTGGGCTAGGTTCGGGTAACTTATACTTTTCTGATATACACTGCAATTTTATGAACTTCAGCGTTCTACTGTACAATAATATGCTCTTCTTGGCTGTGGGGAGGCCAGCTATCATGGTCGCGGCACGTTAGATTGAGTTAGTTTACGTTTGGTTTGGGTAGCATTGTCTGTGTTAGGTTATGACGTCTTTGGCTCTAGTGCTGTACACTGCTATCCTATGGACTTAAGCGCTCTACCGTCCTCTAATATGTCCTGCTTGGCTATGGAGAGGCCGGCAATGGTGGTCGCGGCACGTTAGATTCAGTCATGTTACGTTGGATTATATTAGGTGAGGTTAGGCTTGGTCAGGATTTCCATGGCGTTTGGGCTATACACTGGAATGCGTTCGATTTCTGCGATCTGCTGTGCTCATGTATATTCTGCTTGACCCTGCGGAGGCCAGCAATAGCGATCTCGGCAAGTTAGGTTGAGTTAGGACACGCTTGGTTAGTCTATGTTAGTTTGGGTTAGGTTCGGATAGCTTTGACTTTCGTGGTATACACTGCTATTCGGTAGATTTCTTCTCCCTACAGAGCTCTACTATATTCTGCTTTGTCATGGTGCGTCTAGCAATAGTGGCCTCGACAGGTTAGTTTGTGTTATGTTACGTTTGGCTTTGCTGGGTTAGTTTGGGTAGGGATAGGATATCTTTGCCTTTTCCGCTATACGCTGCCATACTATGGACTTATGTGCTCTACTGTGCTCCACTGTATTCCGCTTGGCACTGGGTAGTCCAGCAGTAGTTGCCACGGCACGTTATGTTCTGTTATGCTTCGTTCGGTTACGTTATGTTGGCTTGGGTTTGGTTCACGTAGCCTCAGCATTTCCGCTGTACCCTGCGATTGTGTGAACTTCTGCGCACTACTCTACTTTATTATGCTCTGCTTGGCTCTGTGGAGGCCACCAATACTGGCCGCGTCATGTTAGTTTCAGTTAGATTACGTTTGGTTATGTTAGGTTAGGTTGGGTTAGGTTAGTATGGCTTCGGCTTATGTGCTCAACGCTGATATTCTTTGGGCTCCTGTGCTCTACTGTGCTCTGCCACATCCTGGTTGCTTCTGTGGAAGCTAGCAATAGTGGTCGCGCGTCGTTACGCTTAGTTATTCTTCGTTGGGTTATGTTAGGTTAGGTATGGTTAGGTTAGTATATCTTTGACTTTTGTGTCATACATTGCTATATTGTGGCTTTCGGCGCTCTACTGTGCTCTAGAGTATTCTGCTCGACTCTGGGGCTGTCAGCAACAGGGGTCGTGGCACGGCTGGTTTTGGTAGGAAAGGTACGGAATTGTCGCGATTGGATTGATTAGGATAGGGTAGCTCCGACCTTTGCGCTATACACTGCAATTCGGTGGATTTCTGCGCTCCACTCTCCTCTAATACGCACTGCTAGACCCTGTGGAGGCCAGCAATGCTGTTCGCGGCACGTTAGGCTGAGTTACGTTACGTTTGGTTAGGCTAGGTTTGGCTTGGATTTGACAGGATACCTTCGACTTTTCTGCTTTCTACTGCAATGCGACCGATTTCTACACTCTACAGTTCACTAGTGTACTCTGCTTGGCTCTGTGGGTGCCAGCCATTGTGGTCTCGGCCCGTTAGGATGAGTGAGATTGCGAATGGTTATGTTAGGTTGTCGTGGTTTAGGTAGGTGTAGCTTTGTCTGTTGCGCTACATACTGCTATCCTATGGACTTCTGCGATCTATTGCGCGCTATGGCACCCTGCTGGTCCCCTAGGCAGCCAGTAATTGTGGTCGCGGCACGTTAGGTTTAGTTATTCTACGCTTGGCTGGGCAAGGTTTAGTTAGATTAGGAGAGGATGGCTGCGTCTTTTATGCTATATACTGCTGCTCGGTGGATATCTGCGTTCTGCCGCTCTCTAACATGCTCTGCTTGGCTTGGGGAGGACAGCAACAGTGGTCTCGGCATGATAACCTGTGCTAAACTATGTTTGGTTATGTCACGATTGGTGAGGCTTGAAATGGGTAGCATCACCTTTTGCGCCATACCCAGCTATTCGGTGCACTTCCGCGCTCTACAGTGCTCAAATATGCTCTACTTGTCGCTGGGGTGGCGATCAATAGTGCTCGTGGCACATTTGGTTCAGCTATGCTACATTAGGCTTGGTTATGTTAGGATAAACTTGATTAGGATGGCTTTGACTTTTGTGCTATGCACTGCTATTCGGTGGATTCCTGCGATGTAATGAGCTGTAGCATATTCTGCTCGGATATGTGGGTGCCAGCTGTAGTGTTCTCGGCACGTTAGGCTGAGGTACGTAACATACGGTTATGTTACGATTTGCTTGGATAAGAGCGGATTGATTTGACCTTTGTGCTGCAAACTGCTATCCGGTGGATTTCTGTGCTTTACATCGCAAGGCTGTGGTCTGCTCGACTCTCGGGAGGCCAGCAATAGTGGTCTGGGTACGTTAGGTAGAGCTGGGCTACGTTCGCTACTGTTACGTTTGGTTAGGTTAGGATATGGTAGCATCGGCTGTTGTGCTATGCACTGCGATTTTATGGATTTCTGCGCCCCATTCTCCTCTAATATGTTCTGCTTGACTCTGGGGACGGTAGTAATAGTGTTCATGGCTCGTTAGGCAAAGATATCTTACGCTTGGTTATGTTACGTTTGGTTAGGCTATGATAGGGTAGCTTAGGCTCTTGTTTTACACACTGCACTTCGGTGTGTTTCGGCGCTCTACATCGCCCTACAATACTCTGCTCGACCACCGGGAGGCCAGCAATCGTGTTCGCGGCACGCTAGGTTGAAATAGAATGCGTTTGGCCTTCATAAGTTACGCTGCGTTAGGTTAGGATAGCTTTGACTTTTGTGCGACACACAGCTATTCCATGGACTTCTGCGCTCTGCTGTGCCCTATCGGACACTGCTTGTCTCTGGAGGCGCCAGCAAAAGTGTACGCGTCAGGTTAGGTTGAGTAATGCTTCGTTTGGTTAGGCTACGTTAGATTAGGTTTGGTTAGGGTAGCTTTGACTTTTGTGCTGTACACGGTTGTTCGGCCGATATCTGCGAAGGCCAGTGATTGTGGTCGTGGCATGTTTGGATGGGTTGGGTTACGCTTGGTTATGTTACTATAGGCAACGTTTCGTTAGGATGGAAGTGACTTTTATGCTATGCTCCGCTATTCGTAGGACTTCCACGCTCTATAGTAATCTAGAATTTTCTACTCGGCAACAGGGAGGACAGGAGTAGTGCTCTCGGCACTTTACGCACAGTTATGTTGCGTTAGGTTACGCTACGTTTGGTTAGGTCGGGATAGGATAGCTTTGATTCTTGTGTCACACACTGCCATCCGGTGGATTTCTGCGCTCTACAATGCTCTACTAAACTATACTGGAATATCCGGATGCCAACAATAGCGGTCGTGGACGTTCGGTTGAGTTATGTTCCGACCATTTATTTTAGGTTAGGTTATGTTTGGTTAGGATAACTTTGCCTTTTGTTCTGTACACAGCTATTCGGTGGACCTCTGCGTTGAACTGTGCTCCAGCAAATTCTGCGTGTCTCTGTGGAGGTCAGCAACAATTTTCTCGGCACGTTAGGTTATATTTGGTTACGTTCGTTTATATTGCGTTTGGATATGTGAGGATAGGGTAGAGTTGACTTTTGTGCTATAGACAGATACTCGGCGGATTCCTACGCTCTATAATGCCCTAATGAAATCTGCGCGACCCTGGAGATGCTGGTAACAGTTGTCCCGGGACGTTAGGTTGTGTTAGACTACGTTTGGTTAGGTTACATTTACTTGGGCTATGTTTGAGCAGGTTCGCCATTAGAGGTATACACCTTATGCGGTGGATTTCTGCGTTCTACTGTGCTCTACTGTACTCTGCTCGACTCTGGGAGGGACGGTAATATTGGCGGAGGCACATCAGTATCAGTCATTCTACGTTCGATTAGGTTGTGTTAGGTTAGGTTATGTCGCGATGTTTCTGACTTTTGTGCTATAAACTTCAATTTTGTGGCTTTCTGCGCTCTGGCGAGCTCTAGAATATTCTGCTTGTCTTTGGGTAGGCCAGCAATGGTGTCCTCTGCACGTTGCGTTAGGTTTGGATACGTTTGGTTATATTACGTTTAGATTCGTTACGATAGTTTGAAGTTGACTTTTGTGCTATGCACTGCTCTTCGGACGATTTCTGCGCTCTACATTGTTATGCTATACCCTTCTAGGCTCTCGGGAAGACAATAATAGTGATTTCTGCGCGTTGGGTCAGGCTGCGTTTAATTTGGTTACTTTCGTCTGGGTTATGTCTGAATAGATTCGACTTTCGTGGTACACACAGTTATTCGGCGGATATCTGCGCTCTACTATGCTCTGACATATTCTGCTTGGCCGTGGTGTTCGAGCAATAGTGATCTTGTCAAGATAGGTTGAGTTAGGCTTCGCTTGGTCAGGTTATGTTGGCCTGGACTAGGTTTGTATAGCTACGACGCTTCTGCTATGCACAGCGGTTCCATGGATTTCTGCGCTCTACACCCTCTAGTATGTACTGCTTTACTCTACGGAGGCCAGCAATAGCGGTCGCGGCACGTTAGGGTGACATATGTTCCGTTCGTGTATGGCAAAATTGGTTAGGTTAGGAGAGGATTGCTCCTGTAGACTGCTACCTGGTGGATACCTGCGCTCTACTGTGCTCTAATCTGATCAGCCTGGCTGTGGAAAGACCAGCAATAGTGGTGTCGGAACGTTATATTTAGTTAGGCTACGTTTGGTACGTTACGTTATGTAATTTTGGGTTAGGATATCTTTGACTTTTGTGTCTTGCACCGCAATGCGGCGGATTTCTGCGCAGTACAGTGCTCTAGTATATTCTGATAGGCTCCGGGTATGTGAGTAATGGTGGTCTAGCCACGTCAGGTTAAGCTAGCTTCCGTATGGTTGTGTTATGTTTGGTTAGGTTAAGCTAGGGTAGCTTTGACTTTTATGTTATAAACTGCTTTTCTGTGGATCTCTACGCTCTGCTGTTATATTGTATGCTCTGCTTTGCTCTGGGGATGGCAGAGATAGCGGCCGCGGCTCATTAGCTTGAATTATGTCACGCTCGTTTTGCTATGTTCGTTTGGATCAGATTTGGATAGCCCTTGCTCTTCTGCCATACCCTGCGGCCTATGAATTTCGGCGCTCTACTCTGCTGTAATATGTTCTGCTTGGCTCTGTGGAGGCAAGCAGGACTGGTCTCCTCAAAATAGATTGAGTTACATTACGTTAGGTTACGATTGGTTAGGTAGGGTTTGTGTGGGTTAGGTTAGGATATCTTTGACTTTCGTGCTATACACTGCCACTCCATGGACCTGTGTGCTCTACTATGCTCTATCATATTCTGCTCGTCTCTGAGGAAGCAAGCAATAGTTTGCTACGTTTGGCTAGGTTAGATTAGGTTTTGATAGGTAAGGATATCTTTGACTTTTGTGCTATACATTGCTATTTGGCGGCATTATGCGCTCTACTGTCCTCTTCTGTACTCTGCTCGACTCTGGCGATGCCAGCAATTGTGGTCGTGGCAGGATAAATTTTGTTATGTTACATTTGGTTGTGCTACGTTTGGTCCGGTTGGGATAGGATAGCTTTGATTTTTGTGATGTACACTGCTGAACATGTGGCTTCAGCGCTCTACTGTGCTCTCATATGCTCTGCATGGCTCCGGGGAGGTCAGCAATATATGTGTACGCACAATAGGTTCAGTTATAATACGTTTGGCTATGTTTGGTTTTGTTGGGTCTGATCTGGATAGCAATGACTTTTGTGCTCAACAATTCTATTCTATGGACTCCTGCGCCCTACTCTCCTCTAATATGTTGTGCTTGGCGATGGCGAGGCCAGCAATAGTGGTCTAGGCACATCAGGTTGGATTATGTAGCACATGGTTATATTACGTTTGGCTAGGTTAGGGTAGGATAACATGGACTTTTACGCCATACACTGCTATTCGTAGGATTTCTGCTGTACACATTGCTCTGCTACACTCTGCTATGGGCTGGTATCTAATAGTGGCCGTGACAGGATATGTTGAGTCTTGTTGCGTTTGGTTAGGCTGGGTTGGGTTATGTTTGGCTATGATGGCTTTGACCTTTGTGCTGTGCACCGGCGTTCGTTGGATTCCTTCCCACCACTGTGGTCAAGAATGCTCTGCCTTGCTCTGTGGAGGCCAAAAATTGTGTCCGCGGCGCGATGGGTTAAGTTAGGTTACGTTCGGCTTGCTTAGGTTTGTCTGGGTTAACTAAGGACACCTCTGACTTCTGTGCTGCACTCTGAATTGCGGTGGACCGCTGCGCTCTACTGTGCCCTAGTACGTTCTACTTGGCTCTATGGAAGCCAGTAATTGTGGTCTAGGCACATTGGGTTGAGATACGATGCGTTTGGTTATGTTGTATTAGCTTAGGTTTCGTTTGGATATCTTTGACTTTTCTGCTGTACGCTGCCATTCAATGGATTCCTGCGCTCTGCTCTCCGCTGATATGCTCTGCCGGACACTGTGAAAGACAACAATACTGTTCGCGGCAAGTTAGGTTTAGTTAGATTACGTTCGATTGTGTTAAGCTAAGTTGGGTTATGCCAGGATATGCCATAGTGGTCCCGGCACGTTAGCTTGGTTTAGGCTAAGTCTGGTTATGTTACCTTTGGTCAGGGTAGGAGAGGATAGCATCGTCGTTTGTGCTATATACAGATATTTGGAGGATATCTGCGTTATATAGGAATCTAATACGCTCTGCGTGGCTCTTCGGAGGCCAGCAATACTGATCGCGGTGCGTTAGGTGTAGTTAGATTACCTTCGGTGGGTTTGGTTTTTCTGGGTTATGTTAGGACAGCTATGACTTTTGTCCTCTACGCTGCTGTCCTATGGACTTCTGGGCCTTACTGAGCTCTATCGTACCATGATTGTCTCTGTGCACTCCAGGAGTAGTGCTCTCGGCGCGTTAGGTTGAGCTTGGTTACGTTTAGTTGGGCCAGGTTGGGGTAGGTTTGGTTGTAATGGCTTTGACTTATGTGCTATACACTGCTGTTCGGCGCGTTTCTACTCTCTATACTACTCTACTATATTCTGCTCGCCACTGCGGAGGCCACTATTAGTGTTCCCGGCACGCTAGTTTGATTTAGGCTTCATTAGGATATGTTACCTTTGGCTAGGGTTTGAGTCGGTAGCATTGACTTTTGTGCTGTATACTGCTATTCGTTCAACTCCTGCCCTATACTGTGCTCCAATATGCTCTGTTTGGCGCTGGGGACGCCAGCAATAGTGTTCTCGGCACGTCAGGCTCAGTTAGGTTACGTTTGGTTAAGGTATGCTTGTTTGCGTTGGGCTTGGAAAGCTCCGACTTTCTTGGCATGGACTGTTATTCGGAGAATTCCCGCGCTCTACTGTGCTCGAGTGTACTCTGCACGTTTCGTTGAGTTATCTTACGTATTATCCCGTCACGATTGGCTTGGTTAGGAGGGGCTAGCTACGTCTCTTGCGCTGTACACCGCTTTTCGGCTTATTTCTGCACTCAACTGCACCATAATATGCTCAGCTTGGCTCTGGGAGGGTCAGCAATAGTGGTATCGGCATGCTTCGTTGGGTTAGGTTACGAGTGGTTCGGTTTGGTCAGGAGAGGTTAAGTTAGGATATCATTGACTTTTGTGGCATACACTGCAATTCGGTGGACTGCTACGCACCACTGTGCTATAGTATACTTTGCTAGGCTCTGGAGAGGCCAGCAATGGTTGTCTCGGCACACTAGGTTGAATGAGGATTCGCTTGGCTTGGCTAGGTTGGGACATGTTTTGCCAGCATAGCTCTGCCTTTTGCCCCATACACTGATATTCGGTCTATATCTGATCTCTGCAATGCTGTACTAGCACCTGCTTGTCTCTGCGGAGGCCAGCAATGGTGGCAGTGGCACGTTTGCCTTAGCTAGGACACGTTTGGTTAGGATGGCTTTGACTTTTGTGCTATACACCGCTGTACGGTCGACATCTGTGCTCCACTGTGCTCTGATGTCGTCTGCTTGGGTCTGTGGAGGACAACAATGGCGGTGTCGTTAGGTTAGGTTCAGTTATGCGGCGTTTGGTTAGGTTACGTTTGCTTAGGTTCGGATTGGTTGGCTCTGACTCTTGTGCTATACACTGCCATTATGGGAATTTCTGCGCTTTACATTGCTCTACTGAAATCTGCTCGATCATCGGGATGACAGCAGTAATGTTCGCGGCACCTTGTGTTGAGATAGAATACGTTAAGCTAGGGTGGTCTACGTTGCTTTAGGTTAGGATAGCTTCGACTCTTGTGCTACACGCTGCTATTCTGTGGAAATCTGCTCTCTACAGCGCCCTATAACAATCCACTTGTGTCCGTGAACGCCAGGACTGCTGGTCGCGGCTAGTTAGGTTGAGCTGTGATCAGCCTGTTTAGGCTAGGCTTGGTTAAGTTTGGTTCGGATAGCCTTGACTCTTGTGCTATACACTGCCACTTGGTTGCTTTCAGCGTCCTACATTGCACTGCTATACTCTGATTGACTCATGTGAGGCCAGCACTAGTGGTCGTGGCACCACAGATTGGGACACTTTACGTTTTGCAATATTACGTTTGGTAGGGTTAGGAGTGTATCGCTTTGACTTTTATGCTGTACACTGCTATTCGGAATATCTCAGCGTTCTATATTGCACTGCTATACTCTGCTTAACACTCGTGCGAACAGCAGTATCGGTCGTGGCACGTCAGTTTGGGTTGCGTTACGTCCGCTTATGTCACTCTTTGCTAGGTTAGGATAGGATGCCTTTCACTTTTGTGCAATACACTGCTCTTCAGTGAATTTCTGCGCTCTACTGTGATCCAATGTTCCCAGCTTTGATCTGGGAATGCATAAAATGATGGCCGCAGTGTGCGATGTTTTGTTAGGTTACACTTGGTTTGATTAGGTTTGTATGGGTTAGGTTGGGATATCCTTTACGTTCGTGCAATGCACAGACACTCTATGCATCTCTGCCCTCTACTCCCCCTAATATGCCCTGCTTGGCTGTGCGGAGGCCAGCTATTGTGCTCTCGGTACGTTGGGTTGAGTTATGTCACGTTTGGGTAGGTTACGTTGGTTACGTTGCGATAGAATAACTTTGACGTTTGTGCTGAACACTGCTATTTGGTGACTTTCTGCGATTTCCTGTGCTCTACTGTACTCTGTATGACCCTGTGGAGGCCATCATTTGTTGTCGTGGCACGATAGGATGCTTTAGGGTACGTATGGTGGTGTTTCGGTTGGTTAGGTTTGGATAGGGTAGCTTTGACCTTTGTGATATACCCTGATATTCGGTGGATTTCTACGCTCTACTGTGTTCTAATATGCTATGTTTGGTTCTGGGGATGTCAGGGATAATGGTCTGGGTACGTTAGTTTCAGTTATGCCACGTTTGGGTAGGATATGTTAGTTTGGGTTGGGTTTGGGTAGCTTTCACTTTCTAGTTATAAACTGCTATTCGGCGTAATACTGCGCTATACTATGCTCTACTATACTCTGGCCGAATCTGCGGATGAGAGCAATGTAGCTCGTAGCGCGTTAGTTTGTGTTATGTTACGTTTGGTTATACTACGATTGGCTATGTTAGGAGGACACAGCTGTGACTTGTGTGCTATACACTGCTATTCGGTGGATTTCTGCGTTCTACAGCGCCCCAGCTTGCTCTGCTCGGCACTGGGAATGCCAGCAATAGTGGTCTCGTCATGTTATGATGTGTTAGGGTACGTTCGGGTAGGTTAGGTTAGGCCAAGTTCGGTTCGGGTAGCATTCACTTTTGTGCTCTGCACAGAAATTCTGGACTTCTGCGCTCTGCTGTACTCTAGTATGTACTAATTATCTCGGGGGGATGGGAGGCAGAAATAGTGGCCTCGGCTCGTTAGGTTGGGCTAGACTACGATTGGTCATGTTGGGGCAGGATAGCCGTGTCTTTTATGCTGTAAACTGTTCTTCGGTGGGCGTCTGCGCTCTTCATTGCGCTAATATGCCCCCCTTGGCTCTGCGGAGGCCTGCGATGGTGGTCACGGCACGACAGGCTTCGTTAAGCTACGTTTGGAATTGTTACGATTGGACAGGTTAGGGCACGATAGCTTTGACCCATGTGCTGCACACCGCAATTCGTCGGACCTCTACGCTCTACATTGCTCTACTATACCCTGCTCGACTCTTGGGTCGCCTGTAATAGTTGTCTCGGCGCGTCAGGTTGAGTTAGGCTACGTTTGGTTATGGCAAGTTTGTTTGGGTAAGGTTAGGGCAGATTCGACTTTCGTGGTATAAA
Source organism: Eufriesea mexicana (assembly GCF_001483705.2). Classification (NCBI taxonomy): domain Eukaryota; kingdom Metazoa; phylum Arthropoda; class Insecta; order Hymenoptera; family Apidae; genus Eufriesea; species Eufriesea mexicana. The sequence continues at coordinate 139,664 of NW_016909259.1, read as the reverse complement.
CTGTTGTTCGGTGGCCTTCTGCGCTCCACCCTGGTTTAGTATGTTCTGCTTGGCTCTGGGGAGGCCAGCAAGAGTGGTCTCGGCTCGTTATGTTTTTGTTAGTCTTCGTTCGGTTAGGTAACATTTAGCCTGGATAGGGTTGAATATCTTTGACTTTCGTGCTATACTCTGCTATTCGGTCGATATCTGCGCCCTGCGCTGCTCTACTTGCAGCAGCTTGTCCATGGCTAGGCCAGCAATGGCTGTCGTCTAACGTTTGGTTGTGTCATGTTGCCTTTGCTTAGGTTAGGTTAGGCTAAGTTTGGTTACGGTAGCTTTGACTTTTGTGCTATACACCGCTATTCGGTGGACCTCCGCGCTCTACTCTGCTACAATATTCTCCACTTGTGCCTTGGGATGCCAGTAATGGTGGTGGCGGCACGTTAGGTTGACCTAGGTTACGCCTGGTGGTGTTACGATTGGTTAGGTTAGGACAGGATAGCATAGACTTTTATACTATACACTGATTCTCGTTGGATTTCAGCGATCTACATTGCTCAAACGTCGTGCCACGAGTGCTATTACTATCCTCCCTGCAATCGAGCAGAGTATAGTAGATCTATGAGGAGCGCAGGGATATACCGGATAGCAGTGAATGGCACAATAGTCAAAGCTTACTGCTGCTAACCTAGCCCCTGCGTGACATGACCAAACGTGACCTAACACAACATAATCTGGGAGGGACGTAGATATCCATAGTATGGCAGTGCATATCAGATGAGTGTAAGCTTCCCAAACAATACCCGAACCATGAAACCTAACCAAACGTATCCTATCCAAACGTAACGTGCCGCGACCAATATTGCTAGACTCCACAGGGCCAAGCAGGATACAGTAGAGCACAGTAGAGCCTAGAAGTCTACCTAATATCAGCGTATACCACGAAAGTCAGATCTACCGAAACATAGCCCAAACTAACGTAACGTAACCAAACGTAGCCTAACACAAACTAACGGGCCGAGACCACCATTACTGGCCTCCCCAGGGTCGAGCAGTGTATAGTAGGGCAACGCAGATCGTAGAAATCCACCGAACAGCAGTGTAAAGCAGAGAAGCCAAATATATTCTATCCCATCCTATCCAAACGTAATATAAACGAACGCATCCCAACTTATCCTATCGGTCCGAGACTGCTATTGCTGGTCCACCGGAGGCAAGCAGAATGTGCTAGAGCACAGTAGCTGGCATAAAACCACGGAATAGAAGTGTATAGCGTAAAAGTCGAAGCTATCCTATCCCAAACCAGACTAACGTAGCATAACCATGCGCAGCGTAACTCAACATAACGTTCTGAGACAACCATTGCTGGCCTCTCCAGTGCCGCGTGGAGCATATTAGAGCACAGCAGAGCGTAGAAATCGACCGCATTGCAGTCTATAGCACAAGAGTCAAAGGCAACGTAACCACACGTTACCTAACATGACCTAACCGAACGTAACGTGACTGAAACAAACGTGGCACGACCACTATTGCTGCCCTCCCAAGAGCCAAGCAAAAAATATTAGGAATCGGTGGACCGTAGAAATACACGTAGGGCAGTGTACAGCACAAAAGTCTATGCGATCGTATCCTAACTTCACCAAACCTAACATAACTGAACGTGGCACAGCTCAAAGTAACAGGCTGAGACCACAGTTGCTGGCCTGCGCAGAACCAAGCAGAAAATACTACAGCACAGCAGAGCGCAGAAATCCACCGCCTTGGGGTGTGCAGCACAAAAGCTGTAGATATCCTAACCTAACCTCACCTAGCCTACCCTAACGGAACGTAGCATAGCACAAAGTAACGTGCTGCGGACACTGCCCTAGGTCTCCGCGGAGCCAAGCAGAATGCTGATGAACATTGTAGATCGCATAAATCCACCGAATAACAGTTTACATCGCGGAAGTAAAAACTCTCCTAACCATATGTAGCCCAACCTAACCTAACCTATCGTAACATAATTCAAACTTACCTGCCACGTCCGCTCTTGCTCGCCACCCCAGATACGGGCAGAGTATAGTAAAGCAATGTAGAGCGCAGAAATCCACCGTACAGCGGTGTGCAGCACCAAAAACAAAGCTATCGTAATCAAACGTATTCTAACCTGGCCAAGCTAAGCGAAACTTTACTCGACCTAACGTGCTGCGACCACCATTACTGTTCTCCCCTCAGACAGGTAGAACATATTAGTGGAGAGCAGTGCTCTGAAATCCATAGAATCGAAGTGTATTGCAGAAAAGTCAAAGCTATCCAAACATTACGCATGCTTACATAAACTAACCAAACGTAACGTAGCTCAACCCAACATGCCGCGGACAATATTTGTGGCCTCTTCTGGGCCAAGCTGGACATATTAGATGAAAGTAGGGCGGAGAAATTCATCTAGTCGAAGTGTGCGGCAGAATAGCCAACGATATCCTACCCTACCCAGACCTAACCTAACCAAGCCAAACGTGCAGTAAGTAAACCTAACGTGCCGCGACCGCTATTACTGGCTTCTGAGGAGACAAGCAGAATATGACAGAGCGCAATAGAGCACAGAAGTCCATAGGATATCAGTGTCGAGCACATACGGCAAAGCAATCCTAAAATAACCCAACCGAACCTATCCTATCCAAACGTAACCAATCCCAGCCTAACTTGCAGCGACTTGTATTGCTGGCCTCCACAGAGCCAAGCAGAACATAATAGAGGAGAGTGGAGCGCAGAGATCCACGGGATCGCAGTTTACAGTAGAAAGTCGAAGCTTCCCAAACTTAACGTCTGCTAACATAACCTGACGAAACGTACCATATTCGAACCTATCGTGCGGAGGCCACAGTTGCTGGCTTCCCCAGAGGCAAACAGAGCACGATAGAACACTGTAGAGCGTAGAAACCCAGGCAATAGCGGCCTATAGCATGAAAGACAAAGCTATACTATTATAACATTACCAAGCGTAACATAACCAAACGGTGTCTATCTCAGTCTAACGTGCCGAGACCAACATTGCTGGCATCACCAGAGCCAAGTGGAATATACTAGAGCACAGTAGAGCGCAGTGATCCACCGCATTGCAGTGTGCAGCACAAAAATCGAAAATATCCTTACCCAACCTGTCCTGGCGCAGCCATGCCAAGCGAAATATTGTTAAACTTAACGTGCGGAGAATAATATTGCTGGCCTCTGCAGAGACAAGCCGGGCACATCAGAGGAGGTTACAGCGCAGAGGTGCATAGGACGGCAGTGTATAGCACGAAAGCCGAAGATATCCAAACCCAACCCGGTCAAATGTAGCCTAACGGAACGTAACCTAACTCAGCCTATCGATCCGCGGCCACTATTCCAAACATTCCCAGATCAAAGCAGGGAATATTGTATCACAGTAGAGCGCAGAAGTTCTCCGAATGGCTGTGTATAGCACAAAAGTGGAAGCTATCCCATCCTAACCTAACCACGCCTAACCAAACCAAAGGTAGCGTGACTCAACCTAACGTGCCGGGAGCACGATGGCTTACCTCCTCAGGGTCAAGCAGAATATACCAGAGCAAAGTAGAGCGCAATAGTCCACCGCATTGCAGTGTATAACCCAAAAGTCAAAGACGTCCTGACCAAATTTAACCTAACCTAACCCAACCGAACGTGACCTATCACAACCAAACCTGCCACGACAGCTTTTGCAGGCCTCCTCCGATTCAAGCATATACGATAGGAGCAGTGAAGGGCACAGATATCGACCGAATAGCACCGTAAAGCACAAATGTCAAGTCAATGCTATCCTAACGTAAGCAAGCGTAACGTAACCAATCGCAAACGAACATAACATTCGGTACAGAGAGCGTAGATCGTAGAAATCATCCGTATAGCTGTGTATAGCACAAAAGTCAAAGATACCCTCTCCTAACCTAACGAAGCGTAACTTAACCGAATGCAGCCTGACAGAAGCTAACAAGCCAAAAGCACTATACCCGGGGTCCACATGGACAAGAATAGAGTGACAGCGCTCAGAATGACGCAGAAGTCCATAGGGTAGCAGTGTGTAGCACAAAAGTCATGGATAACCGAACGTAATGCAACGTAACCTAACATAACTGAACGTAATATGCCTCAACCTAACGTGTGGCGAACACTACTGCTGGCCTGCCGATAGTCGAACAGAGCATAGTAGAATTGCAGTATATAGCACAAGAGTAAAGCTGCCCTGTCCTAACCAAATAAAACGTAACGTAACCAAACGCCACCTATCACAGACTAACGTGCGGAGACCAATACTGCTGGCATCCATATAGCCAAGCATAGCAAGCTAGAGCAAAGCAGATGGCAGAAATCCACGGAAGAGCAGTGTACAGCACAAAAGTTAAAGCAATGCCGACAAAGCTTCGCCTGACCCAACCTAACCGAAGGAAACGTGACTCATTATAACGTGCAATGGAGCACGGTGGGGCGCAGAAATCCACGAAAAGGACTGTAGCACTAAAGACATAGCTATCCTCTCCTAACCTAAAGAGTCGTAACATAACCGAGCTTGTCCTAACTTACACTAACGTGCCGCGACCGCTATTACTGTCCTGCCCAGAGCCAAGCAGGACATACCAGACCGCCGTGGAGCGCAGAAATCCAAAGAATAGCTGTGTACAGCACGAAAGTTAAACCTATCCTGACCAAACTAAGCCTAAACCAATATAACCGAGGATAACCTCAATCAACCTAACGTTCCGAGCTCGCTATAGCTAGCCTTCCCAGGGCCAAGCTGAAAATATTAAAGCACTGTAGGGAGCCAGTATCCACCCAATAGCAGACGATGGCACTAAAGTCAAAGCTATCCTCACCTAACATAACCAACCATAATATAACCAAACGTAATACAACTCAACCTAACGTGACGCGAAAACATTTTCTGGCCTCCCCAGTGCCAGACGGAACACGTTACTTCAGAGTAGGACGCAGAAATGCATGTAATCGCAGCGTATGTCCGGAAAGACAACGCTACCCAAGCCTAGCCCAAACCAACAGAACAAAGCCATGCATAGCCTGATTTAGCCTAACGTGCCGAGGCCACTATTGATGGCCTTCCCAGAGGTAAGCCAAAAATATTAATGCACTGTGTGTAGCAGAAATACACGTAATAGCAGCCTATTGCACTAAAGTCAAAGGTAACCTCTCCTAACCTAACCAATCGTAACATAACCAAGCGTATCCTATCACAATTTAACGTGCCGCGACCACTATTGTTGGCCTACACCGAGTCAAGCGGAACACGTTAGTGGAGAGTATGACACAGAAATCCATACAATCGCTGTGCATATCGTAGAAGTCGGAGTTACCCAGTCCTAACCCAATAAAGCTGGACATAACCAAACGTAGCCTAACTCAAACCAACGTGCCGAGACGGCAAATGCTGCCATCCCAAGAGCCAAGCAGGACATACTAGAGCACAGTAGAGTGCGGAAGTCCAGCGAATAGCAGTGTACAGCACAAAAGTTAAATCTATCCTAATCAAACATGGCCTAACTCAACATAGCCGAACGGAACCTGACAGAGCGTAACGCGCCGAGACCACTATTTCTGGCCTTCCCAGAGCCAAGTTGAAAATATTAGAGCACTGTGGGGCGCAGAAATCCACCTGATAGCGGACTATGGCACTCAGCGCATAGCTTTCCTCTCCTATCCTAGAGAACCGAAACATAACCGAATGTACCCTAACTTACGCTGACGTGCTGCAACCACTATTCCTGGCCTCCCAAGAGTCAAGCAGTACATAGCCCAGCAGAGCTCACAAGTCAACCTAACAGCAGCGTGCTGCGCAATAGTTAAAGTTATCCCGACCAAACGTAGCCTAAACCTACATAACCGTACGTAACATGTCTCAACATACCGCGCCGAGAATACTGTTGGTGGCCTTCCCGGAGCCAAGCTGAAAATATTAGGGCACTCTAGGGCGCAGTAATCCACCCCATAGCAGACCATAGCCCTAAAGTCAAAACTATCATCTCCTAACACAACCAACCGTAACATAGCCAAACGTAACCTAATACAACCTAATGTGCAGCGTCCACATTTGCCGGCCACCCCAGAGACAAGCAGAGCGCACTTGTGGGGATCAGATCGCAGAAATCCATACAATCGCAGTGTATATCAGAAAAGTCAATGCGACAAAAACCTAACCCAAGCGAACAGGACAACTCATACTAACGAGCAGAGGCCGTCATTGCTGCCATCGCCAGCACCAAGCAGGACATACTAGATCACAGTAGAGCGCAGAAGTCCACCGGATAGCAGTGTAGAGCACAGAAGTTAAATATATCCTGATGAAACTTAGCCTAACCCGACCTAACCGAGTTCAATATGTCTCAACATAACGTGACGATACCACTATTGCTGGCCGCCCCAAAGTCAAGAAGAAAATACTAGGGCAAAGTGGAGCGCAGAAATCCTCCAAACAACAGATTGTACCTCGAAAGGCAAAGCTATCCAAACCGAAACTAGACTAACGTAATCTAACCGAAGGTGGCCAATCTCAGCATAGCCTGCTGAGACCACTATTGCTGGCATCCACAGAGTCGAGCATAGGATAGCAAAGGCAAGCAGCTCGAAGGAATCCACCAAATAGCAATGTATAACACAAAAGTCTGGCATCCTAACCTAACCAGATGTAACACAACCTAACCTCATGTAGAATAAATAATCCTAACGAGCCGAGACCTCCATTTCTGTCCTCCTTTGTGCCAAGCAGAATGTACTATAGCACAGTAGATCGCAGTAGCACACCGCATTGCAGTGTATATCACAAAAGAGGAAGTTATCCTAACGTAACCTGTCCTGGCCTCACATAACCGAGCGAAGCATAATTCAACATAAGTAGCCTAGACTACAATTGCTGACATCATGAGAGCCAACCAGAGCATATTAGGGCGATGTAGAGTGCAGAAATCTACCGTACAGCAGTGTACAGCATAAAGGACAAAGACATCCTGTCCTAACGAAGCCAAACGTAACATAAGCAAACGTGACCAAACCAAACCTTACGCGCCGTGGACACAATCTCTGGCATCCACAGAGAAAAGCAGAGAATATTCGATTACAGCAGAGTGCAGCGATCCACTGTATGGCAGTATACAGCACATAAGTCAATGCCGTCCTTACTGAAACTAACCAAACATAACGGAACCATGCATAGGAACCGTTACCTAACCAAACATAGCGAGCCTAGACCACTGTTACTGAGCTCCCCAGCGGAAAGCAGAACATATTATAGCAGAGTAGAGCGCAGAAGTACACCGAACAGCAGTGTATAGGCGAAAAGTGAAGGCCATCGTTACCTAGCCTAACAAATCCTAACATGACCAAACATAACGTATTTCGAAATAAAGTGCCAGGACCACAATTGCTGGGCTCCCTAGATTCGAGCAGAGTATGGTAGAACCAGTAGAGCGCAGAATTCTAGAGAATAACAGTTTATAACACGAAAGTCAAAGTTATACAAACCTAACGCAGCGTAACCTAACCTAATCGAACCTAACCTGACACAACCTAACTTGCCGCGACGACAATTGCTGGCATCCCGAAAGTCGAGCGGAGAATAGTAAATTGTTGTAGAGCGCAAAAATCCGCCGAAGAGTGCTGAATCACTCAGAAGTGTAAGCTATACAATCCTAACCAGACCAAACGTATCGTAACCAGACGCAAAATAACTCAGCCTATCGCGCAGACAGCTCTACTGCTGGCCTCGCCGTAGCGAACCATAATATAGTAGATCACAGTCGATCTCAGTAACACATCGCGTTGGAGTGTATAGCACAAAAGTGGAAGAAACCCTAACATAACCTGCCCTAACCTATCCAAACCGAACGCAGCCTAACTAAACATATCGTGCAGAGAATACTATTGCTGGCATTCCCAGAGCCAAGCAGAGAATATTAGAGCAACGCAGAGAGAATAAATCCGTTGAATAGCGGTGTACAGCATAAAATTCAGTTCTATCCTGTCCTAGCCTAACTAAACCTAATATAACCAAACGTCTTATACCTCAACTTAACGTGCCGAGACCAGTATTGCTGGCCTTCCCAGAGTCATGCAGAACATACCAGAGCACAGCCCAGCGCAGAAATCCACCGAACAACAGTTTATACTACGATTGGCAATGGTATACGTACTTAACCGAAACTGACATAACCCAACCACACGTAGCATAACTAAGCCTAACGTACCGAGACACTGTTACTGGAATCCCCAGAGCCGAACAGAGTACTGTAGAACATTTTAGGGCTTAGACATCCTCCGAGGACTGGCGTATAGTACAAAAGTCAAAGATATGCTATCTTAACCTTACGAATCGTGACATGACCAACCTTAGACTAACACATGCTATCGCGCCGCGCCAGTAATTCTGGCATCCCCAGAGCAAAGCAGATGAAATTAAATAGCAGTAGACCGCACAGATCCTCCGAATAGCAGCAAATAGCACAAAAGTCGAAGCTACCCTAGCCCAACCTAACCGAACGTAACATAATTACACGTAGCCTAACACAAACAAACGTACCTAGACCATTATTGCTGACCTTTCGGGGCAAAACAGAGCGTATTAGGTAACAGTAGAGAGCAGTAACTCACCGAACAGCAGTGTATATCTCAAAAGTTAAAGCCAACGCTCCCTAACCTAACAAATAGTAATATAACCTAACGTAACATAACTCAAAGTAACCTGTCGCTACCACTACTGCTGGGCTACGCAGATTCGAGCAGAGCAGAGTAGACCTCATTGGAACCGAAAATTCCACCCGATAACAGCTTATAGCTGGAAAGTCAGAGTTTCCCTAACCAAACGCAACGTAACGTAATGTTTTCTAACGTAGGTATTCTAACAAAACCTAACGTGCCGCAAACACTACTGCCGGCCTCCCGAGAGCTGAGCATGATATAGTAGACCAGTGTGGAGCGCTGAAGCCACCGAGGTGCAGAATGCAGTAAAAAGGTCTAAGGCACACAGTCCTAACATAACAAAGCATAACATAACCGAACGAAGCGTATTACAGCCTAACATGCCACGACCGCAATTGCTGGCCTCCACAGAGACAAGCAGAGGCTTGAAGAGCAATGCAGAGGACAGATATCGACCAAACAGCAGTATACAGCACAAAAGTGAAAGCAATCCTAACCAGACCTTACCTAACCTAGCCAAGCAAAACGTAACGTAACCCAACCTAACGTGCGCAGTCCTCTATTGCTGGCCCCCCAGAGCCAAGCAGAACATATGAGAGCACAGCAGAGGGCAGAAATCATCTCTACAGGTGTGTATAGCACAAAAGTCAAAGCTACCCTCAACTGACCGGACCAAACGTAACAAAGCCAAACGTAACCTAACAAAATTTATCGTGCCATGTCCATAAATGCTGGCCCCCAGAGCCGAGCAGAGTACAGTAGAGGACTGTAAAGCGCAGAAGGCCGCCAAACAGCAATGTATAGCACAAAAGTCAAAGACACCCTAACCAAACTATGCTTAATCTGACCTAGCCAAACGTTGAACCGCTATACCTAACGAGCCGCGACGACTATTGCTGGCTTCTCCAGGGGCAAGCAGAATATGGTAGAGCATAGTAGAGCACACGGGTCCATGACGGCAGTGTATAGCACGAAAGTCCAAGATAACCTAACCTAACCCACACAAACCTAACCTATCCAAACATAACCTAACACATCCTATCGCGCCGCGGCCACAATTTCTGGAATTCCCAGAGCGAAGCATGGAATATTGGATCACAGTAGAGCGCAGGAATCCGCCGGATAGCTTTGTACAGCACAAAAGTCAAATCTACCCTCTCCTAAACTAGCCAAGCGTAGCATTACCGAACGTAACATAACACAGCCTATCGTTGCTCGACCACTATTTCTGGCATTCCCAGATCCATGCAGAACATATTAGAGGGGTTGCGGCGCAGAAACCCATAGAATCGCAGTGTATAGCAGAAATGGCAATGCTATCCTAACCTAGTTCGGGCCAACGTAGCTTAACCAATCAAAGCATAACTCAACGTAACGATCTACGACCACTATTGCTGGACACACGAAGGCCAAGCAGAATATGGTACAGCAAAGGATGGAGCAGAAATCCACCGAACAATGGTGTATACCGCGAAAGTCAATGTTACGCACACCTAACCCAAACAAACGTAGCCTAACTAAACCTATCGTGCGGCGACCGCAAATGTTGGCCTCCCCAGAGTCGAGTAGAATATAGTAGAGCAACGCAGAGCGCCGGAATCCTCCAAATGGCAGTGTACAGCACAAAAGATAAAGCAACCCTGACCAAACCTATCCTAGCCCAACCTAACACTGCGTAGCCTGGCGTAAAGTTACGTGCCGAGACCACCCTTCCTGGCCTTCTCGCAGCCAACCTGAAAACGTTAGAGGAATGTAGGGCGCAGAATTCCACCTATTAACAGACTATAGCTCTAAAGGCATAACTACCATCTCCTTACGTTGAGAATCGTAACATAGCCGACCGTATCCTAAATTACTCTGACGTGCCGCGACCATTATTTCTGGCCTCACAAGAAGCACACAGCACGTGCTAGAGTGCAGTAGAGCGCAGAAGTCCACTGAAGAGCAATGTACAGCACAAAAGTTGAAGCAATCCTGACCAATACCGTATCCTAAATTACTCTGACGTGCCGCGACCATTATTTCTGGCCTCACAAGAAGCACACAGAACGTGCTAGAGCGCAGTAGAGCGCAGAAATCCACTGAAGAGCAATGTACAGCACAAAAGTTGAAGCAATCCTGACCAAACTTACCCCAACCCAGACTAACCGAACGTAACCTGACTCAACATAACGTGCCGAGTCCACTGGTACTGGCCTTCGCAGAGGCACGCTTTAAATATTAAAGCACTGTAGGAAGCAGAAATTCACCTAGTAGCGGACTATGGCGCCAAAGTCAAAGCTATCCTCTCGTAACCTAACTATCCGTAACACAAAACTAACGTATCCTAACTCTACATAACGCCCTGCGACCACCATTGCTGTCATACTCAGAGTCAAGCTGGACACATGAGCGGAAAGTGTAACACAGAAATCCATGTAATCACAGTGTTTATCAGAAAAGTCAAAGCTAACCAAGCCTAACCCAAGCCAACGGAACATAGCCAAACACAGCCTGACGTTACATTATGTGGCGAAACCGCTATTTTTGCCCACTCCAGAGCCAAGCAGGACATACTAGAGGACAGTAGAGGGCAGAAACCCCACGAGTAGCAGTGAACAGCACCAAAGTTATAGCTGTCCTAACCAAACATAGCCAAGACGAACCGAACCGAGCGTAACCTGTCTGAACTTACCGCGCCGAGAACAACGTTGGTGGCCTTCACAGAGCCAAGCTGAAAATATTAGGGCACTCTAGGGCGCAGAAACCCACCCAATAGCAGACCATAGCCCTAAAGCCAAAGCTATCCTCTCCTAACCTAACCAACCGTAATATAAGAAAACGTAATCTACCTCAACCTAACGTCCCGGGAACACTAATGCTGGTCTCCCCAGACCCAAGCGGAACACATTAGTGGAGTGTAATGCGCAGAAATCCATTGAATCGCAGTGTACCACAGAAGAGTCAAAGCTACCCAAGCCTAACCCAAACCAACGGAACATAGCCAAACATTGCCTGAATCAAACCAACATGCCGAGAATGACATCGACGCCCCCCCCCCAACCAGAGCCAAGCTGGACATACTAGAGCACAGTAGAGCGCAGAAGTCCACCGAACAGCTGTGTACATTCCAAAAGTTTAAGCCATCCTAACCAAACTTGGGATAACCGGACCTATCCGGGCGTGTCCGGACTCAATATAACGCGCCGAGTCCACTGTTGCTGTCCTTGCCAGAGCCAAGCTGAAAGCATTAGAGGACTTTAAGGCGTAGAAATACACCTAATAGCAGTCAACAGCGCTGAAGTCAAAGCAACCCTCACCTAACATAGCCAAACGCAAACTGTCTCAACCTAACGTGACGCGACCACTACCGCTGACCTCCGCAGTGCCAAGCAGAACTCGTTAGCGGAGTGCTGGACGTAGATATCCATAGAATCGCAGTGTATATCAGAGAAGTCATGGCTGCCCACACCTGACCAAAACAAACACAAGATAACCAAACGTAGCCTAACTCAAACTAACGTGCCGAGACCCCAATTGCTGCCCTCCCCGGAGCCAAGCAGGACATACTAGAGCACAGTAGAGCGCAGACGTCCACCGAATTGCAGTGTACAGCACAAAAGTTAAAGCTACCCTGACCAAACTCAGCCTGGTCCATCCTAGCGCACGGTAGCCTGGCTTAACGTTAAGTGCCGAGACCACTCTTGATGGCCTTCCCGTAACCAACCTGAAAACGTTAGAGTACTGTAGGCCGCTGAATTCCAACTAATAGCAGACTCTAGCACTAAACGCATAGCTACCATCTCCTGACGTAGAGAATCGAAGCTTTGGCGACCATATCCTAACTTACACTGACGTGCCGCGACCATTATTTCTGGCCTCACAAGAACCAAGCAGCACATGCTAGAGTGCAGTAGAGCGCAGAAATCCACCGAGTAGCAGTGTACAGCACAAAAGTTGAAGCTATCCTGATCAAGCTTAGCCTAAACGTGCCTAACCGAAACTAATATGACTCACCGTATCTTGCCGAGACCACTATTGCTGGACTTCCCAGAGGCAAGCTGAAGATATTAAAGCACTGTAGGGAGCAGAAGTCCACCTAATAGCGGACAATAGCGCTAAATTCAAAGCCATCCCCTCCTAACCTAACCAAACGTAACATAATCAAACATAAACTTACTCAACCTAACGTACCGCGACCGCTATTGCTGGCCTGCACATAGTCAAGCGGAACACGTTGGCGGAGAGTAGAACGCCGAAATCCATATAATCGCAGTGTAAATCAGAATGGCTAAATCTACCCAAACCTAACCCAAACAAACGGAACATAACCAAACGTAGCAATACCCAACCTAGCGTGCCGAGACCGCTCTTGTTGAACTCCCGAGGGTCAAGCTGGACATACTAGAGCACAGAAAAGAGCAGAAATCAACCGAGTGGCAGTGTAAGGCACAAAAGTTAAACCAATCCTGACCAAAGATAGCCAGACCCAACCCAATCGTACTTAACATGGCACATCATAACGAGCCGAGGCCGCTGATGCTGCCCTCCCCAGAACCAAGCTTGACACACAAAAGCACTGCAGCGCGCAGAGGTCCACCGAATAGCAGTGTACGTCTCAAAAGTTAAAGCCATCATGACTAAACCTTGCCTGACCCAATCTAACCGAACGTAACATGACATAATGTAACGTGCAGAGGCCGTTTTTCTGGACTTCCCAGAGCCAAGCTGAAGGCATTAGAGCGCTCTATAACGCAGAATTCCACCTAATAGCAGACCATCCCGCTAAAGTCAAAGCCATCCTCTCATTGCCTAACCAACCGTAACAAAGCCTAACGTAACATAACTCAACCTAACATGCCGAGGGCCATACTGCTGCCCTCCCCAGAGCCAAGCAGGAAATACTAGAGCACAGTAGAGCGCAAAATACCATCGAATAGCAGAGTACAGCACAAATGTTGTAGCTACCCAGGCCAAACAATACCTATCCCAACATAACCGAACGTAACATGTCGTAACATAACGTGCCGGGATCACTGTTGCTGGCCTTCCCGGAGCCAAGCTGAAAATATTAAAGCTCTGTAGGGGGCAGAAATCCACCTAATAGCAGGCTACAGCACTAAAGTCAAAGCTATCCTCTCCTAACCTAACCAACTGTATCATGACCAAGCGTAACGTAACACAAACTAACGTGTCGAGACCGCCATTGTTGCTCGCCGCAGATCCAAGCAGGACATACTAGGGAATAGTAAAGTGCAGAAGCCCACCGAATAGCAGTGTACAAAACAGAAGTCAAAGCTATCCTGACGAAGCCTAATCTGACCCAACAAAACCGAACGCAGCCTGACAAAATTTAACGTGCTGAGGCCACTATTGCTGGCCACTCTAGAGCCAATCTGAAGTCCTTAGAGCTCTCTATGACGCGGGAATTCACCTAATATCAGGCTATACCACTAAAGTCAAGGCCATGCTCTTCTACAATAACCAATCTTAACATAACCAAGCGTAACGTAACTCAACCTGACGTCCCGCGAAGACTATTGCTGGCCTCCACAGAGAGAAGCAGAACACGTTAGTGGTGAGTAGAACGCAGAAATCCATAAAATCGCAGTATACATCAGGACAGTCGTAGCTACCGAAGCTTAACCCAAACTAACAGAACATAGCCAAACATAGCGTGACTCAACCTAACGTGCCGAGACCGTCATTTCTGCCCACCCCGGAGCCAAGCTGGTCCTGTTAGAGTTCAGCAAAGCTCAGAAATCCACCGAATGACTCTGTACAGCAAAAAAGTTAAAGCTACCCATAACAAACGTAGCCTAACCCAACCTATTCGAATGCAGCATGATTCATCATAACTTGCCGAGGCCACCCCTGCTGGCCTTGCCAGAGCCAAGCTCATAATATTTGAACACTGCAGGGCGCAGAAGTCCAACTAAGGGCAGTCTACGGCACTAAAGGCAAAGCTATTCCGTCCTACCGTAGCCAATCGTAACATGACTAAACCCAACCCAACTCAACCCAACGATCCCCGACCACCATTCCTGCCTTCCCCAGATCCAAGCAAGACATACTAGAGCACAGTGGAGATCAGAAGTCCCCCGAGTAGCAGTGTACAGCAATAAAGTCATAGCTATCCTATCGTAATATGTCCAAACTTAACATAAACGAACGTAACATAACTAAATCTAACACACCCCGACCTCTATTGCTGGCCATGCCAGAGACGAGCAGACAATGCTAGAGGACATTAGAGCGGAGATATTCATAGGATCGCGGTGTTTATGAGAAAAGTAATATCTATCCAGACCAATCGCAAGCTAATATATCCCAACAAAACGTAGTGTACCTCAACGCAACTTGCCGCGCCAAATGTTAGTGTCATTCCCAGGGCTAAGCATATGATAGTAGATCACAGTACGGCGCAGAAATACTCCAAATAGGAGTGTATAGCACGATAGTCTGAACTATCATAACCAAACATAGCCTAACCTGAAATAACCAATCATAACATAGCTCTACATAACGAGCCACGGCCACTATTGCACGCCTCCCCAGAGTCGGGCAGAGTGTAGTAAAGAAATGTATAGCGCCGAAATCCACAGAGTAACGGTTTATAACACAAAAGTCAAGGAAGTCCTAGGCGAGCCATCCTAACCTAACCTAACGAAACGTATCCTTACTGAACCTAACGTGCCGAGACCACAATCACTGGACACCCAGAGCTATGCAGAGCATATTAGGGCACATTAATGCGCAGAAATTCGGGGAACAGCACTGTATAGCACGAATGTCAGAGAAGCTTATCGTAACTAAGGCAAACCTAACATATCCAAACGTAGCCTAAATCATATAAACATGCCGACACCATGATTGCTGCACTCCACAGAGTGGTGCATACCTGGGACACAGTAGAGCGCAGAAATCCGCCGATAGCAGTGTATAGCATAAAGGAAGCTACGATCGCATCCTACACTCACAAAATGTAACATAACCAAACGTAGCATAATTAATCCTAACGTGACGAGACTAATACTGCTGGCCTCCTCAGAGGCAAGCAGTGCATATTAGGTCACATTAGAGCGCAGATACCCACCGAGCAGCAGTGAATAGCGCAAAGGTCAAAGTAGCATATCCTAACAGAGCCAAACGTAACATACCCGAACGTAACCCAACTGTACCTAAATAGGCGGGACAACCATTGCTGGCCTCTACAGAGACGGGCAGAGTGTAATAGATCGCAGCAGTGCGCAGAAATCTACAGTATTGCAGTGAAAAGTACAAAAGAAGAAGATATAATAACATAACCGGACTTAACCTAACCGAACCGAACGTAGCATAACTCAACATAGAGTGCCGAGACCACTATTACTGGCCTCCGCAGAGACAAACCGAGCAGACTAGAGCACATTAGATGGCAGAAATCCAGCGAATAGATGTGGAATAGATAAAGCGCAGAAGTCCATAAAATCGCAGAGTATAGCACAAAGGTCATAGCTAGCCGAACCTAACCCATGCTAACGTAACCCAACCTGACGTAGCCTAACCCAACATAACGTGCCGCGACCACTATCGCTTGCCTATCCAGGGCCAAGCAGAATATACTTGAGCTCAGTGGAGTGCAGGGAAGCACAGAATTGCAGTGTATATCACAAAAGCCTAACGCATACTGACCAAACTTATCCTAATCTAACCAAAGCGAACGGAACATAACTCAACCATACGTGCAACGAACATCATTGCTGGCCTTCCCAGGGACAAGCAGAATACACTCGAAAACGGCAGAGGGCAGTAATTCACCGCACTGCAGTGTATAGCACACAAGTCGAAGATATCTTAACCTAACCTGTCCTTACCTAGCCCAGCGGAGCGTAGCATAACTAGGCGTAACACGCCGAGTATACTACTGCTGGCCTGCCCAGGGCGAAGCAGATCATGTTAAAGAAATGTTGAGCGCCGAAAGTCTCCAAATTGCACTGTATCGCACAAAGGTCACACATATCTTAATCCAACCTGACCCATCATAACCTAACCAAACGTAGACTATCTGAACCCAACGAGCCGAGTCCAGTATTGCTATCTTCCCCATCGGCAAACAGACCATGTTGGAGGAGCGTAGAACGCTGAAGTCCATAGAATTGCAATGTGTAGCAGTAAAGTCAAAGATATCCTCGCATAACCCAGACGAACCTAGCGTATACAAGCGTAACATAACTATACCTGACGAGTCGAGATCACTATTACTGGCCACCTCTGAGCCACGCAGGACACACTAGAGCACGGTAGATTGTAGAAATCGATCGCATTTCAGTGCAAGGAGCAAAAGTCGGAAATACCCTAACCAAGCCTAGCCCAACCTATTCTAATGAATGGTGACTTAACCCAGTCCGACGTGCGGCGACCAGTACGGCTGGCGTCCATAGAGACAAGCAGAATATGATGGAGCACACTAGAGCACAGACGTCAATAGAAGACCAGTGTGGAGCACATAAGTCAGAGATATCCCAACCTTACCCAAACCAACCTAACCAAGCCAAACGTAACCTAACACAACCTACAGCACGGTGCCACTATTTCTAGAACTCCAAGAGAAAAGCAGGGAACATTGCATCACAGTGGAGCGCAGAAATCTATAGAACCGCTGTGTAGAGTAGAAAAGGAAAAGGTGTCATATTTTAACCTTACCAAACGTAACATGACCGAACGTTATCTATCTCAAACTAATGTGACGGGTCCACCATTACTGGCATCACCAGAGCAAAGCAGAACATATTAGAGCACAGTAGAGAGCAGGCACCCACCGAATGGCATTGTATAACACGAAAGTCAAAACCATCCTAACCAAACGTAATTTAACGTATCCGAAACGAACGAAACCTATCTGAACCCATCGTGGCGCGACCACTATTTCTGGTCACCCGAGTCGAGCAGAGTATAGTAGAGCAATGAAGAGGGCAGAATTCCACGGTATAGCACTGTATAGCACAAACGTCAGACTTATGCTTTCCTAACCGAACCAAACGTATCGTAACTCAACCTAACGTGCCCAGAGCACCATTGCCGGCATCCCCAGCGCCAAGCAGAGCATGTTAGAGGAGGGTAGATCGCAGTGTTCCATAGAATGGTAGTGCATGGCACGAAACTCAAAGGTATCCAAAACAATGTCGAACAAACGTAATCTAACCGAACGGGACATAACACAACCTATAGCGCCGCGGCCACTATTTCTGGCATTCCCAGATCAATGCAGGGAAAATCACGCCGCGGCATAGCGCAGAAATCCATCGAGTTGCAGAGTATAGCACAAAAGTGAAGGCTATACTGACCTAACCTAACCAAACGTAACAAAGGCTGTCGTAACCAGGCATAACCTGGCGTGCCACGACCGCTATTGCTGGCCTCACGTGAGCTAAGCACAGTATAGCAGAGCAACGTGGAAAGCCGAAATCATCCGAATAGCAGCGTATAGCGCAAAAGTCAAGGCCATCCCAACCAGACCTTGGCGAACGTAACATAACCAAACGAAACATAGCTCAAGCTATGGTGCCGAGGGCGCTGTTCTTGGCGTCCACAGAGACAAGCAGGGTGTCATAGCGCACAGAAGAGCACAGAAGTTCATGGAATAGCAGTGTGTAGCACAAAAGTCAAAGCTACCCTAACCTAACACAACGAAACTTAACCCAAACTAAACTGCCAAGGTCACAATTGCTGACCTCCCCAGAGCAAAGCGGAATATACTAGAGCCCAGCAGAGCGATGAAACCCGCCGCACAGTAGTGTAAATCACAAAAGTCAAAGCTACCCTCACCAAACATAGCCTAACCTAACCTAACCGTAGATCGCAGAAGTCCTCCGAATAGAGGTGTATGGCACAAATGTCAAGGCTACCCTGTCCTAGCCCAACCAACCGTAACACTACCAAACGTAGCCTAACACAGACTAACGCGCTGAGCCCAATACTGCCGGCCTCCCCAGAGACAAGCAGAATATAGTAGAGCAGAGTGGAGCGCAGGAATACGCCGAACAACAGTCTACACCACGGAAGTGAAATATATCCAAACCTAACGCAAACTAACCTAACGTAACCAAACGTAACCTAACCCATACTGACTTGCCGAGTCTACAATTGCTCGACACGCCAGAGTCGAGCCGAGTAGAGTGGAGCAGTGTAGAGTGTAGAAATCCTCCGAATAGCGGAGTATACCACAAGAGGAGTAGCTACCCTATCCTAACCTAACCAATCGTAACATTGCCGAACGTATCGTAGCGCAACCTGCCGTGTCATGGCCACTATCGCAGGCCTCCGTAGAGTCGAGCAGAGTGTAGTAGAGCACAGTAGAGCGCATAAAGCCATCAAATACCCATGTATAGCAAAAAAGTCAATGATATCCTGAACTAACCAGGCCTAACCTAACTTAGCCAAACGTAGAGTAACTAAGCCTCACGTGTCACGAACACTATTGCTCGCTTCCCCAGGCACAAGCAGAACTTGATGGAGCGCAGTAGAGTGCAGAAGTCCATGGGATATCAGTGTTGAGCACATATGTCAAAGCTGTACTAACCCAACAAAACCAAACCTAACCTAACCAAACGTATCCTAACCCAAACAAACATGCCTAAACCAGTATTGCTGACCTCCACAGAGAAAAGCAGTGCTTGTTAGGACACAGCAAAGCGCAAAAACTAACCGAATAGAAGAGTAGCCCTCAAAAGGTGAAGCCGCCCTTTCCCAACCTAACAAACCGTAACATAGCCAAACGTAACACAACTGAATGTAATGTGTCGCGACCACTATTGCTGTACTACCCAGGACCAAGCGGAGTATAGTAGAGCAAGGTAGAGCGGAGAAATCAACCGAATTACAGTGTCTACCGCGTATGACAGTGCTACACAAACCAAACCCCAGCAAACAGAACAGAGACAAACCTAGACTTACTCAAGGCTAACGAGCCGAGACCACCATTACTGGCCTCGCCTGGGTCGAGCAGAGTATAATAGTGCCAAGTAAAACGCAGATATCCACCAAATAGCAACGTGTAGCACAAAGGCCAAAGACATCCTAACATAACCAAACATAACCCAACATAACCAAACTTAGAACAATTGAGCCTAACGTGCCGAGACCTCTATTGCTGGCCTTCCCAGAGCCAAGCCGGGCATATTAGAGGAGAGCAGTGTTCAGGAATTCATAGAATATCAGTGTACTGCAGAAAAGACAAAGATATCCTAACCTAACACAAACAATCCAAGTATAACCGAACGTAACGTAGCTCAGCATAACGCACCACGACCGCAATTTCTGGCATCACCAGAAGCATGATAAATAGGATAGAGGGTAGTAGAGCGCAGGAATCCATACAAGAGCAGTGCAGCAGTGCTCGCAACAAAACCAAACGCAACCTGACTACACCCAACGTCCCGAGACAATTTCTGCTTGCCCAACAGAACCACGGAGAACATATTTGCGGAGAATAGAGCGCAGCAATCCTTTGAATCGCAGTGTAAAGCAGAAATGTAAAAGCCAACCATACCCAACCCTAACTAACATAACATACCCAAACGTAGCCTAGCTCAACGTAAAGTGGCTCGACCACTATTGCTGGCATCCCCAAGGCCAAGCAGAATTTCGCAAAGCAGATTAGTGCGCAAAGATAAGCCGAAAAGCAGTGTAAATCACGAAAGTGTAAGCTGGGCTAACAAACTTAGCCACACATAGCCTAACCAAACGTAACCTTACTCAATCAAACGTGCATGGACCACCATTTCTGGTGCCATCAAATTCATGCAGACTGCAGTAGAGCCACGTAGAGAGCAGGAATCCACCGAATAGCAGTGTGTTGCACAAAAGTCGAAGCTGTCCTGACCAAACATAGCCTAACCTGACATAACCGAAAGTAACTTATTTCAGCCTGACGCGTCACGGCCACTATTGCTAGAATCGCGAGAGCCAAGCAGAGTATAGCAAAGCAGTGTGGAGCGTAGAAGTCGACCAAAGAGCAGTGTACATCACAAATGTCAAAGATATCCTAACCGAAAATTGCAAAGCCTAACCTAACCAAGCGTAACGTAACTTAGCCTACCGAGCCGCAGCCACTATTCCTTCCACCCTCAGATACAAGCAGAGTACGATGGAGCACAGTTGAGCGCCACAGTCCATCGAATAGCCGTATGTAGCAAAAATGTCGAAGCTACCCTGTCCAAACTTAGCCTAACCAATCATAACCGAATGTAACCTAACAGAAACTAATGTGCCGAGAAAACAATTACTTTCCCCGCTAGACACAAGCAGAATATACTAGACTACAGTGGAATGCAAAAATCCACTGAATAGAAGTGTATAGCGCAAGTCTCGAAGCAATCGTGTCCTAAACGAACCAAGCGTAACATAACACAATATAACGTGCCGCGACCACTATTGCTGGCCTCTCCAGGGCCAAGCAAAGAACAGCGGAGCACAGTAGAGCTCAGAAATCCACCGAATAACAGTGTACGGCATGAAAGTCTAAACTACCCTAACCAACCATTGCACAACCTATCCTACACGAACTTAACCTAACTTCACCTACCCGGCCGGCGACCACAATTGCTGGCCACCCGTTAATCGAGCGGTATATAGTAGAGTAACGTACAGCGCAGAAATCCAACGAATGACAGTGTATAGCACAAAAGTCAGCGCTATCCTATCCTAACATAGCCACACGTAACGTAGCCTAAAGCAACACAGCTCTACCTATCGTGCAGAAACCACTACCGCTGGCCACCCCAGTGC
Source organism: Eufriesea mexicana (assembly GCF_001483705.2). NCBI lineage: Eukaryota > Metazoa > Arthropoda > Insecta > Hymenoptera > Apidae > Eufriesea > Eufriesea mexicana. The sequence goes on along the minus strand of NW_016909259.1, from coordinate 118,259 downwards.
CGAGCAGTATATACTACAGCAACAGTATAGCGCAGAATTCCACCGCAATGCAGCGTACGACATAAAAGTCAAACAGATAATAACCTAACCTGACCTAACCTAACCATGCCCGACGTAGCCTAACTCAACCTAACATGCCGAGACCAGAATTTCTGCCCACCTCAGAGCAAAGTGGAAAATACAAGAGCACAGCATATCACAGAAACCCAGCGAAAAGCATTGCATAGCACAAAAGCCAAAGCTACAGCAACCAAACCAAGCCAAACCTATTGTTGCCAAACGTAATCTATCTGAACATAACGCGAGGCGTCCACTATTGCTGGCGTCCGCAGTGACATGCTGAATGCGATAGACAAAGGTAGAGCTCAGAGATCCACAAAATATCAGTGCGTAGCACAATAGTCAAATTTATGCTAACTAAACTTATCCCAACGTAACCTAAGCGAACGTAACATAACACAACCTGACGTGCCACGAACCTATTGCTGGCGTCCGCAAACACATGCAGAATATGGTAGAGCACAGTGGAGCGCAGGAATCCTTAGAATAGCTGTGTGCAGCGCAAAAGTCGAAGCTATCCTAACATAACATGACGTAATCTGACCTAACAAAACGTAACATAGCCAAGCCTAATGCGCCGCGACCACTATTTCTGGCCTCCCCGGAGCCAGGAAGGACATGTTAGAGAAGAGCATAGCGCATAAGTCCATAGAGCAGCCATGTACAGCAGAAAAGTCAAAGCTACGCTAACCTAAGGCAAACAAACCTAACCTATCCGATCGTAACATAACTCAACAAAGCGCGCCTCGGCCACTATTGCTGGTGGCCACAGGTACATGCTGAATAAGATACAGATCAGTAGAACGAAGAAATCCATAGAATAGCCGAGAGTAAAACAAAATATTAATCAATCCTCGCAAAATCCAGCCTTACCTATTACAACCACGGATTATCTGACACAACCTAACACGCCCCGAACACTGTTTCCGGCCTCCGCAGATCCGAGCAGTACATGTTAAAGGAGAGTAGAGCGACTAAGTCCTCAGAATAGCAGTGTACAGCACAAAGGTCAAAGCAACCCGAACCTAACCTATCTTAGCCTACTCTAAACAAACATACTGTAACTCAGACTAACCTGCCGCGGCCACTACTTCTGGCGTCCCAAGAGTCAAGCAAGCTGTAGTAGAGCAATGTAGGTCGCAGAAATCCACCGAATAGCTGTGCATAACACAAAAGTCATAGCTACCCTGCCCTAACCTAATCAAACGTAACATAAATGAAGCTAACGTGCCGAGACCATTATTGCCAACCTTGCCAGAGACAAGCAGAACATACTAGAGCAGGGTAGAGCTCAGTAATCAACCTCATTGCAGTGTACAGCACAAAAGTCAGAGATATCCCGACCGGTTCTAGCCAAACCTAGCCTAACCGAACGTAACACGAATGAACCTAAGGTGCCGCGATCACTATTGCTGGCGTCCCCAGAGAAAAGCAGGGTGTGACGGAGCACAGTAGAGCGTAAACGTCCATAGAATAGCAGTGTGTGGCACATATATCAAAGCTGTCCATATCTAACCCTAGGAGAAATAACTTAACCAAGTGTAACCTATCTCAAAGTGACGTGCAGCGACATCGCTTGCTGGCTTCCCAGGTTTAAAACTGGACGTGTCAGGCCTCAGTGGAGCGAAGAAGTCCTGCGAATAGCAGTGTATAGCGCAAAAGTCAAGGGTACCCTACCTTGACCTTACCATTCGGAACATAGCCAAACGTAATCTGACTAATCCTATCGAGCCGCGATCACTATTGCTGGCATACGTATGCTATATTAGGAGAGGATGGCTTTGACTTTTTGCTACACACAGCTATCCGAAGCACTTCTGCGCACTATTGTGCGCTAGTGGGTTCAGCTTGCATCTGCGGAGGCCAGCAATTGTGGTCTCGGCGCCTTATGATGAGATAGGCTACGTTAGGCTATGTAGGGCTGTGGCAGGTTATGTCAGGGTATCTTCGACTTTTGTGCTGTACACTTCAATGAGGTGGATATCTGCGCTCTACTGTGCTCTACTATATTCTGCTTGGCCCTGGGGAGCGCAGGAATTATGGTCGCGTCACGCTTTGTTGAGCTATGTTACTTTTGGCTATATTACGATTCGCTACGTTAAGACAGGATAACTTCGACTTTTTAGCTGCACACTGCTTTCGGTGCATCTCTCCGCTCTACTGTGCTCTAGTATGTTCAGTTTCGTTCCGGGGTTGCTAGCAATTGTGGTATCGGCACGTTATGATGAGTTATGCTACGTTGGTTACGGTTAAGTTAGTATGGATCAGGTTCGCGAAGCTCCGAATTTTTGGCTATTCACTACGATTCCATGGATTTCTGAGCACTACTCGCCTCTACTACGACCAGCACGGCTCTGGACAGGCCAGAAATAGTGGTCGCAGCATGTTAGGCCGAGTTAGTTTACGTTTGGTCACTTTACGACTGGTTTGGTTAGGATAGGATTGGTTTGACTTTTCTGCTATACACTGATATTCGGAGGACTTCTGCGATTTATTCTCCTCCAGTGTGTCCTGCTTCGCACACAGGAGGGCAGCAATAGAGGCCTCGTCACGTAAGGTTGATGTAGGTTACGTTTGTATACGTTACGTTTGGCATGGTGAGGATAGGATAGCATAGACCTATGTGCCTTACACTGATATTCGGTGGATTTCGGCGCTTTAATTCGACCCAACATTTTCTGCTTGGTTTTGGGGAGGCCAATAATAGAGGCCGCGGCACGTTAAGTTTGGTTAGGTTACGTTTTCTTAGGTCAGGTCAGGCTAAGTTCTGTAAGTGCAGCTTTGACTTTTGCGCCATACATTGTTATTCGGTGGATTTGTGCGCTCTACTGTGCTCTAATATATTCTGCTTAACCCTGGCGAGGCCAGCAGCAGTGGCCACGGCACGATATTTTGTGTTATGCTACGTACGGATTGGATATGCTTGCTTGAGTTCGGTCCCTGTAGCTTTGACTTCTTTGCTACACACAGCTATTCGGAAAATTTCCGCACTCCTCTGTGCTCTGGTATAACCTGCCTGGCTCAGGGCATGCCAGAAATTGTGGTCTCGACACGTTATATTCAGTTATGCTACGTTCAGTTAGGTTACGTTAGCATATGTTGGGTACGGGTAGCTTCGACTTTTTACTATACTGTGTGATTCTATCGATTTTTGCTCTCTACTCCACCCTAGTATGTTCCGCTCTGATCCGTGGAGGCTAGAATTAGTGGTCGCGGTTCGTTAACTTGGGCCAGGTTACGTTAGGTCTGGTTAGGTTATGACAAGTTTGGCTAGGGTAGCTTTGACTTTCGGACTGTACACTGCAATTCGTTGGTACACTGCGAACTACTGCGCTGTACCATATTCTGCTTCGCCCTGGCGGGGCCAGCAGTAGTTGTCGCAGTGCGTTACGTTGAGTTAGGCTACGTTTGGTTACGTTACGTTGGTTTGGTTTAGACTCGGGTTGCTATGACTTCTCTGCTACAAACTGCGAATTTATGAATCTCTGAGCACTACTCTCCCCTGTTATGCTCTGCTTGGCGCTGGGAGACCAGCAATAGTGGTCGCGGCACGTTAGGCATTGTTATGTTATGTATGGCTATGTCACGATCGGCTTGGTTTGAATATGATAGCTTCGTCTTTCGTGTACTCCACTGCAATTCGGTTGACTTCTGCGCTGTACTGTGCTCTAATGTTTTCCGCTTGGCTCTGAGAAGGCCAGTAATGGTGGTCTCGGCACGTTATGTTGAGTTGGGCTGCGTTCAGTTAGGTGTCGTTTGGATAGGTTAGGTTAGGTTAGGTTTGGTAATGCAGCCATTGACTGTTGTGCAATACACTGTCGTTCTCTGGATCTCTGCACTTGACTGTGCTGTAACACATTCTGCTTTGCCTTGGGGAGGCCAAAAGTAGCGGTCGCGGCATGTAAGATTCACTTATGTTACGTTCCGTTATGACAATATTGGATAGGTTGGGATAGGATACCTTTGGTCTTTGCGCTGCACGCTGCTATTCGGTGGATTTCTGCGCTCTACGGCTATCTATCATGTTCTGCTTGGATCTGTTGAGGCCAGCAATTGTCGTCTCGGCGCGGTCAATTGAGTTAGTCTACGATTGCTTAGATTAGGTCAGTTCACGTAAGAATTGGATATATTTGATTTTTGTGCTGTACAATGCAATGCGGCGGACATCTGCAATCTGCCGTTCCTTGGTATATTCTGTTTGCCTCTGGGGAGGGCAGCAATTGTGTTCTCGTCGCGTTAGGTTGAAATAGGTTAGGCTTGGTTATGTTACGCTTGGCTTTGTTATGATAGGATAGCTTTGACTTTTGTGCTATACACAGATATTCGGTGTGTCTCTGACGTCCAGTGTGCTCTGGTATGTTCTGCATGGTTCTAGGGAGGCCAGCAGTAGCGTCCTCAGCTTATTGGTTTGAACTAAGTTACGTTTGGCCTTGTTACGGTTGGTTATGTTACGACATCCTTGCTTGCACTTTTTCGCTACACACAGATATACGGTGGATTTCTGTGCTGTTCTGTGCTCTAACGTTTTCTGCAAGGCTCTGCGGGGGACAGCAACAGTGGTCTCGTCACTTTAGGTTGGGACATAATATGTTCGGTTTCGTAACACATGGACATGTTAGAACAGGGGAGATTTGACTTTCGTGCTATACACTGCGATTCGGTGGATCTCTGCCGTCTACTGTGCTGTAGTACATTCTGCTGGGCTCTGTGGAGGTCAGCAATTGTGGTCTCGATACGTTAGGTTGAGTAAGGTTACGTTTAGTTATTTTACGTTTGGATATGTTTGGACACGCTAGCTTTGTCCATTGTGTTATACACTGCCACTCCGTAGATTTCCGTTCTCTACATTGCTCTGCTATACCGCTATCGTCTATCGTGAGGCAAGCACCTGTGCTCTCGGCACGCTATGTTGAGTTAGATAACGTTTGGTCAAGCTAGGTTGCGTCAGTCCTGGTTAGGATCTATTTCTCTCTTGCGCTGTACACTGCAATGCGAGGGACTCCTGCGCCCTATCGTGCCGTTGTATATTCTGCTTGGCTGTGGGAGCGCAGCTATGTCGGACTCGGCAGGTCAGTGTGGGCTAGGCTACGCTTGGCTATGTTACGTTTGGATAGTTTAGGATATGATAGTTTTGACTTTTGCGCTATACACTGCTATTCAGCGGATTTCTGCACTCTGTTCTCCACTATTATGCTCTGCTTGGCTCTGGTGTAGCGAGCAGTGCTGGTCGCGGCACGCTAGGTTGAGCCATATTACTTGTGGTTACGTTAGGATACCTTTAATATCTCTGTCGACACAGCGATCCTGTGGACTTCTGCGCACTACTGTGCTCTTTCATATTCTGCTTGCCTCCGGGTGCGCCGCACAAATGGTCGCGGCACGTTGGTTTGTGCTTTTTTACGTTAGGTTAAGTTAGATTTGGTAATGTTTCGTCAGCGTATGTTTGACTTTTGCGCCATACACTGTTACTCGGTGTGTTTCTGCGTTCTACTGCTCTTTAATGTGCTCCTATTGGTTCTGAGAAGGCGAGCAATAATGGCCTCTTCACGTGATGTTTAGGTAGGTGACGTTTGGTTACGTCAGGTTGGGTCAATTTAGGTTAGGGTATCTTCGACTTTTGTGCTTTACGCTGCAATACGGCGGATTTCTGCTCTCTACGGTGCTCTGATATATTCTGATTGCCATTCCGGAGGACAGCAATGGCGGTCTAGGTACTATAGGTTGAGTTATGCTGCGTTAGGTTTTGTTATGTTTGGATAAGTTAGGATATGATTACTTTGTCTTTTGCGCTATACACTGCTATCCGGTTGACTTCTGCGCACTGTATTGCTCTGCAATGCTCTGCCCGATCCTGGGGTGGCTAGCCATAGTGGTCGTCACGCTATAGGTCGTGTCATGTTACGTTTGGTTGTGCTAGGTTTTGTTAGGTTTAGTTATGATGGCTTTGACCTCTGTGCTGTACACTGCCATACATTGGACCTCTGCGCTCTACAGTGCCTTAGTATTTCCTGCTTTGCACTGGAGAGGCCAGAAATGGTGGTCTAGTCTCGATAGGTTTAGTCAGTCCACGGATCGTTAGCTAAGGTTAGGTAAGGCTAGGTTAGGACGCATTCTGCTTTTGTGCTATACGCTGCAATTTTGGTGGATTTCTGCTACATACTGTGCTCTATTATATTCTGCTCGTCTCTGGGCATTCCAGCATCTGTGGTCTCTGCGCGTACGGTTAAGGCAGGACACGTTTGATTATATTACGTTTGGATGGATTAGGACAGGGTAGCATTGACTTTTGAGCTGTACACTGCTATTCGGGGGTTTTCGGCGCCCTGCATTGCTCTACTATTCTCTGCTCGACCCTGGATAGGCCAGAAATAGTAGTCCCGGCACGTTATCTTGATTTAGACTACGCTTGGCTACGTTACGTTTGATTAGGGCAGTAGAGGATAGCACTGACTTTTGTGCTATATATGGCTATTCGGCGATCTTCTGCGCTATACTGTCTTCTAATATGAGCTGCCTGCCTCTTAGGAGGCCGGCAATTGTGGTCTACGCACGTTAGGTTGAGTTAGGTTACGTGTGGCTATGTTATGTTCGTTTGGGTAAGGTTTGGGCAGCTTTGACTCTCTTGGCATAGACCGTGATTCGGCGGATTTCTGCGCTTTGCTGTACTCTATTATTCTGTGACAGGCTCTCGGGTGGCCTGGAATAATGGTAGCGGCACTTTAGGTTGAGACATGTTACGTATGGCTACGTTGCGTTTCGTTAGGTTAGGATATGATAACTCCTACTTTCGTGCTACACACCATTGGTCGGTGGATTTCTGCACTCTACAATGCTCTACTGTAATCTGCTTGGCCCTGGCTAGGACTGCAATAGCGGTAGAGGCACATTATGCTGCGCTTGGCTGCGTTTGGTTAGGTTATGTTAGCTTCGGTTAGGTTTGTGTAGCGTTGACTCTGTACGATGCGGTTCTATGAGTTTCTGCAGCCTACTCTCCTCTAGTATGTTCTGCTTGGCTATGAGTAGGCCAGCAATAGTGGTCACGTCACATAAGGTTGAGACATGTTACGTTTTGTTAGCTTAGGTTACATTAGTTTATGTTAGCATGTATTTGATCACAGTGCTACACGCAACTCTTCTATGGACTTCTGCGCTCTGCAGTGCCTTATCACACAGTGCTTGGCTCTCGTGTCGCCAGTAATAGTGGTCGTAGCATGTGAGGTTGAGTTATGTTACTTTTAGCTGTTTTACGTTTGGCACCGTTAGTATAGGGTTGCTTCGACTTTTGTGCTATACGCTGCTGTATGGCAGATTTTTGCGCTATACTGTGCTCTAATATGTTCTGCTTGGCTCTGGGGATGGCAGCAAAGGCGGTCTCGTAGCGTTAGGTTTATATATGCTACGTTTGGTTTGGTTAGGTTTGGACAGGTTATGTTGGGATATTTGTGACCTTTGTGCTATACACTGTTCTTTGGTAGCTTCCTGCATTCCACTGTGCTCTACTAAATCCTTCTTGGACCTGTGTGCAGTAGTGGTCATGGCAAGTTAGGTTTAGTTACTCTCCGTTTCGTTAGGTTTTGTTGGTTTGGGTTATGTTTGGCTAGGTTAGGTTAGGTTAGGTTAGGTTTGGTTAGGATGGCTTTGTCTATTGTGCTATACGCTGCTATTCGGCGGACGTCTGCGCTCTACTGAGATACAATACGTTCTGCTCTTCTCGAGGGACTCCAGCAGAAGTGGTGGCAGCAAGATAGATTTGGCAACGTACAGTTAGGTTTGGTTTCGTCAGGATATCTTCGACTTTTCTGCTATACAATGCAATGCGGTGGACTTCTGCGATCTACTGTGCTATAGTATACTCTGCTTGGCCCTGAGGAAGGGCGCGATTGTGGTCTCGGCGCGTCAGGTTTTCTTAAATTACGTTTGGTTGTGTTAGGTTAAGTTAGGTTTCGTTAGGACGGCTTCGACTATTGTGCTTTACACAGCAAGCGGCTGATTTCTGTGCTGTACTATGCTCTATTATATTCTCCGTGGCTCTTGGGAGGTCAACAACTGTGTCCTCGATTCGATAGGTTTCCTATGTAACCTATCCGAGCGTAACACAACCAAACGTAACATAGCTCAACATTTCGCGCTACGACCACTGTTACTTGCCGCCCCAGAGTTTAGCAGATTATAGTAGAACACAGCAGAGCTCAGAAATTGTCGGAATAGCAGTGCGTACCACGAAAAGCAAAGCCATCCAAACCTAACCCAAGCGTCCATAACCTAACGAAACACAGCCTAACTTAACCTAACGTGCTAAGACTACTATCACTGGAATCCCCATTGCCAAGAAGAATATACTAGGGCACAGTGCAGCGCAGATATTCACCGAATAACTGTGTACAGTGCACAAGTCAAAGCTATCACCTACAAACCTACCCAATCGTAACATACACAAACGTAACCAAACACAACCTAAGGGGCCGCATCTGCTATTGCTGGACTTCACAAAGTGGGTCGGAGTATAGCAGTACACTGAAATCCACCGAATAACGGTGTGCGCCGTGAAAGTCAAAGCTACCCAAAGCTGCCCCAAACTAGCATGGTCAACCTAACGTTTCCTAACGCAACCTAACGAGCAGCGAACACCATTGCTGGCCTTCCCGTGGTCGAGCAGAGTATAGTGGAGCAGTGTAGGGCGCAGGTATCCACCTAACAGCCGTCTTTGCCAAAGAAGTCGTAGCTACCCAAGTATAACCTAAACAAACGTAACCTAACTCAACCTAACGTGACGTGACCACTATTGCTAGCCTCCCCAGGGCCAAGAGGCGCATAATGGAGCACAGTGAATTGCAGATATCCGCCGAAGAGCAGTGTACAGCACAAAAGTCAAAGCTTCCCTATCCCACCCCAACCAAACGTAACACATCCAACCGTAAAATTTCTCAATCTAACGCACCTAGACCACAATTGCTGGCCTCCTCAGGGCCAAGCAGAACATACTAGAGCGCAGTTGATCGCAGAAATCCTCCACATTGCATTGTCTAACGCAAAAGTCAAAGATATCCAGAAGAAACGTAACCTAGTGTATCGTAATACGAACTATCGTGCTGCCGCCGGCATTGCTGCCGCTCCCAGAGGCAAGCAGGATGCGATAGACCACAGTAGAGTGCAGAAGTGCATAGGAAAGCAGTGTTGAGCACAAAAGTCAAAGATATCCTTACCCAACCCAACCTAAGCTAACGTGCCGCGAACAGTACGGCTGGCCCCCGCAGGGTCAAGCAGGGCATAATAGGAGAGAGCAGAGTGCAGAAGTACACCGCATTGCAGTGTACAGCACAAAAGTAAAGGGTACCGTAACCCAACCAAACGTAACCCAGCGCAAACTAACGCGCCGCGGCCGCAATTTCTGGCCTCCACAGTGCAAAGCGGAGCACATTAGATCTCAGTAGAGCGCAGAAATCCACGGAATTGCAGTGCACAGCACAATAGTGGAAGCTATCCAAGCCTAACATAAGCAACAGTTACACAACCGAACGTAACATAACTCCACCTAACGTGCATGGAGCGAAATTGCTGACCTCCCCAGAGCCAAGCAGGATATATTAGAGCACAGTAAAGCGCAAAAATCGGCTGCATCGCAGTGTAAAGCAGAAAAGTCGAAGACATCATAACCTAACCTGACATAACCTAACATAACCGATCGAAACATAACTCAACGTAACTTGCCGGGACAACTGCTACTGGCCTTCCCAGAGCCAAGCAGATAATATCAGGGAGCAGTAGATCGCAGAAATCCGCCAAATAGCAGTGCTTATCACAAAAGCCAAAGATATTGTAACCAGACCTAGCCTAACATAACCTAATCAAGCGTAGTATCGCTAAACCTGTCTAGCAGGCACCGCCATTGCTAGCCTCCCCAGAGAGAAGTAGTATTCATTAGAGCAATGTAGAGCGCAGGAATCACCCGAATATCAGTGTACAACGCGCGACGAGCGTACCCTGGCGCAACATAACCTAACATAACCTAACCAAATGCAACGTAACCAATCATAACGTGCCGCGACCACTGCTGCTGGCGCACCCAGAGGCAAGCGGAATATGATACAGCACAGTCCATACGATGGCAGTGCTGATCCCAGAAGTCTAGGATACAACATAGAAAGCCTAACCTGACCTAGCCAAATGCAGTCTGGCTCGGCCTAACGTACCGTGACCAGTATTGCTGACCTCAACAGAGCTAAACATAGCATATTAGAGGAGAGTTGAGGGCAGAAATCCATAGAATAGCATTGTGTACAGGAAAAGTCAAAGCTATCCAAGCCCATCCGGAGCTAGAGTAACCCAACCAAACGCAGCTTATCTCAACCTAGCGTGCCGATACCACTATTACTTGCCTCCCCAGAGCCAAGCGGAATATATTTGAGCACAGCAGGTAGCAGAAATCAACCGCCATGCAGTGCACAACTCAAAAGTTAATTATACCCCTACCAAACCCAAACAAATCTAACCCAACCGAACGTCGCATAACCCAGCCCAACGCGCCGCGGGCATATTTCTTTCCTTCAAAGAGCAAATTAGAGCACATTAGGTGACAGTAGAGCGCAAAAATCACTGTCACAGGAGTGTGTAGTACAAAAGTCAAATCTGCCCTAGCCAAACCTAACCAAATATAGCATAAGCAAACGCAACCTAACTAAACCTAACGTGTATTGACCGCTATTGCTGAACTTCTCAGAGACAAGCAGAATGCAGTAGAGCACAGTAGATTGCAGATGTACATAGAGCAGCAGATTTGAGCATCATAACGGGGCGAGACGATTATAGCCGGCGTTTCCAAAGCCACGCTTAACATGTTAGATCACAGTACAGCGCAGAAATCTATGCGAGCAGGGGTACACAGCAGAAAAGATAGAGATATCCTCTCCTATCCTGAACAATAATAACGTAACAAAACGTGCCTTAACACAACCTACCGCGCCGCGACCACTATTACTGGCCTCACGAGAGCCAAGCAGAGTATGATAAAGCACTGTAGAGCGTAGAAGCCCATAGAACAGCTTTGTGAAGCACAAAAGTCAAAGCCAACCTCACCCTACCTAACGGAGCCTGAAGTAACCAAACGTACCCTGCCTCAACCTATCGTGACGCGACCACTGTTGCTGGCCTCCTCAGGGTCAAGCAAAAAACAATAGATCAGAGTAGGGCGCAGAGATCCACAGAATTGGAACGTACGGCAGAAGAATCAAAGCTATCCTAACCTAACCCATGACAACATAACCTATGCAACCGTAACCTAACCCAGACCGACGCACGGCGGCCAAGAATTCCAACCTCCCCACAGCATAGCAGTGCATACTAGAGGACAGTGGAGCGCAGAAATCCACCGAATAGCGGTGAACATCACAAGGGTCATAGCTATCCTAGCCCAACCAATCCAAGCACAGCATAACCAAGCGTACACGTCTCAATATCACGTGCCTACACCAATGTTGCTAGCCTCCCAAGAGCGAAGGAGAATGCACTAGAGCTGACTAGTTTTTCCGAGATCCGCCGCATTCCAGTGAAAGGCACAAAATTCAAAGATATCCTAACCTAATATGTCCTACTCATACCTAACCAAACGGAGCGGAACACAAAATAACTCGTTGCGACCACTGTTGCTGGCACTCCCAGAGTCTAGCTGAACATATTAGAGCGCAGTAGAGCGCTGAAGTCCACCGAACAGCAGTGCATAGCACAAAAGTCAAAGCAACCCTATCCGTACTTTACCAAACCTATCATAACAAGCCGTAATATGAATAAGAATAACGAGACGAAACGTCTATTTCTGGCCTCCTCAGAGGCAAGCAGTACATATTAGGGCACTGTAAAGCGCAGAAATATAACGAGAAGCATTTTAAGCACAAAAGTCTGCGATATCCTGACCAAACATTTCCCAAACAGGAATAACCAAACGGAACTTAACTCTGCCTATCCTGCAACGAACACTATTGCTGGCGTCCACAGAGCCCATAAGAGCATATTAGAGCACAGTAGAGCACAGGAATCCACCGAATAGCATTGCGTAACGCAAAAGTCAAAGCTATCCTTTCCCAACCTACCCAAACGTTCCATAATCAAACGTAGCCTAACTTAATCGAACGTGCCAAGACTATTATTGCCAGCCTCTGCAGTGCCAAGCAGAATATGCTTGAGCACGGTAGAGCTCAGAAATCAACATCAAGGCTGTTGATATCGTAAATGTCGAGGAAATCCTCATTGATTTTAGTGATATACACAGACATCCGGTGGATTTCTGCGCACCACATTGCTCCACTCTGCTCTGCTCGTCTATGCGGAGGCCAGATATAGTGATCTCGGAACGTTAGTTCCAGATAGGCTACGTTCGCTTAGATAACGTTAGTCAGAGTTAGGTTTGGATAGCTTTGACTTACGTGGTGTACACTGCTTTTCGGTGGATTTCTGCTCTCCACTGTGTTCTAGTGTGTTCCAGTAGGCTCTGGGGAGGGCAGTAATAGTGTTCCCGGCACGTTAGGTTGAGATCGGGTACGTACGGTTGTGCTACGTTTGGTAAAATTAGGAGAGGGTACCTTTGACTTGTGTGCTCTACACCGCTATTCGGTGGATTTCTTCGCTCTGCATTCCTCCAATATGTTCTCCTTCGCTCTGGGGAGGCCAGCAGTAGTGGTCTGGGCACCTTGTGCTAAGTTATGATACTTGCGGTTGTGTTAGAATAGGACAGGGTAAGACAGGATATCCTCCACCGTTGTGCTACACATTGCAATGCGGTGTATTACAGCGCTCTACTGTGCTCTAGTATATTCTGCTTGGCTCTTGGGAGACAAGCAATTATGGTATCGGCAAGTTAGGTTGAGTTAAGCTACGTTCGGTTATGCCAAGTTTGGTCATGCTAGGATAGGGCAGCTTTGACTTTTGTGCTATACATTGCTAGTTGATCGATGCCTGCGCTCTGCGTTGCTCTGCTAGCCTCTGCATGCCCCTGGGGAGGCCAGCAATAGCTGTCGTGGCAGGCTGGCTGTGCTAGGTTACGTTTGCTGTGGTTAGGGGGGGATATGTCTGGTTAGGTTGCCTCTCACATTTGTGCTGTACACTTCTCTTCGGTGGATTTCTCCGCTATACTGTGCTCTGGTATATCCTGCTTGGCTATAGGAGGACAGCGATATCGTTCGCTGTTCGTTAGGTTTAGTTATTCTACGTTTGGTTAGGTTACGTTATGTCTGGTTAGGATAGATTGTCTTTGACGTTTGTGCTATACATTGCTGCTTGGCGGATTTCTGCGCTCTACTTGGTTCTACTATACTCCGTTCGACTCTGGGAGGCCGGAAATAGTGGTCGTGGCACGATAGGTTTTGTTATGCTACGTTCGGTAATGATAAGCTTGGTTAAGTAAGAATAGGATAGCTTTGACTTTTGTATTATACACCGATATTCGGTGTATTCCAACGCTGTGCATTGCTAATATATACTTTGCTCCATTCTGTGCAGGCCAGTGATAGTGGCCTCGGCACGTTAGGGTGAGTTGGGCTACGTATGGTTAGGCTATGTCAACTTCGGTAAGTTTGGATAGCATTGCCTTTCGTGGTGTAAAATGCTGCACTGTGGATCTCTGTACTCCGCTGTCCTTTAATGTGTTCTGCTTGGCTCTGTGGAGGCCTGCAGTTGAGGTTTGGGCACGTTTATTCCAGATATATGACGGTTGGTTATGTTACGTTTGCTTAGGTTATGATAGGTTTGCGTTGACTGTCATGCAGCACACCGCTATACGGTGGGCATATGCGCTCTACTGTGCTCTAGTATATTCTGCTCGACTCTGATGAGGCCAGCAATAGGGGTCGCGGCGCGATAAGTTCTGTCTTGTTACGTTCGGTTAGGTTAGGTTGGATTAGGTTTAGTCAAGATTGTTTTGTCTTTTGTGCTACACACTGCTATTCGGTCGACACCTGCCCTCTGCATTGTTCTGCTAGAATCTGGTTTTCTCTAGGGAGGCCAGCAGTAGTGGCCGTGGCACGTTAGTTTGTGCTACGTATGGTTGGTTTGGGTTAGGTGAAGTTTGATTAGGGTATCTTCGACTTTCGTGCTGTACACTCTTATTCGGTGGATTCCTGCCCACTTCCGTGCTCTACTCTAATCTGCTTGTCTCTGGTGAGGCCAGCAATGGCAGTCGTGCCATGTTCGTTTGAGTTATGTTACGCTTGGTATGGATAGGTTAGGTTAATTTGATTAGGATGGCTTTGATTTTTGTGCTATATACTGCCATTGGGTGGATTTCTGCTCTCTGCTGTGCTCCAGAAAATTCTGTTTAGCTATGGGGATGCCAGAAGTATTGCTCAAAGCACGTTAGTCTGATATATTTTGGGCTTGCTTATGTTACGCTTCATTAGGTTAGGACAGCGAAACTATGACCTTTGTGCTATACACGGAAATCCAGTCGATTTCTGCACTGAACATTGCTCTAACATACTCTACTCGTCTCTCCGGAGGCCAGCAACTGCGGACGTGGCACATCAGTTTGGGTTACGTCATGTCCGCTTATGTTAAGCTTTCATAGGTTTGGATAGGGTAAATTTGACTTTTGCGATGTGTACTGTTATTCGGCGGATTTCTGCGTATACTGTGCTCTAATGTGCTCCGATTGGAGCTTGGGAAGCTTGCAATAGTAGTCTTGGCACGCTAGGTTGTGTTAGGCTGCGTTTGATTAGGTTTCGTTTGGTTAAGTTAGGAAAGGATAGCCTTGTCGTTTGTGCTATACGCTTCTGTTCAGTGAATATCTGCTCTCCACGTTGCTGCACTATACTCTGCTCGACACTCGGGAGGCCAGCAATAGTGGTCACGCCACGTTCGGTTGAGTTAGATTACGCTCTGCCAGTCTACGTTACATTGTGTTAGTTTACGATAGCTTAGACTTTTGTGCTACACATTGCTATTCTATGGACTCCTGCGCTCTTTTGTGCGCTGTCATACTCTGCTTGTTGCGTGGACGCCAGGAATAGTGCTTTCTGCAGGTTAGGTTGAGCTATGTTACGTTTAGTTGTGTTTGGTTTGTTTAGGTTTGGTTAGGATAGATTTAACTTTTGTGGTATGCACTGCTTTACGGTGACTTTGTGCGCTACACTGCGCTGTAACTTGCTCTGCTTGGCCGGGGGAGGGGGGAGCAGTAGTTGTCTCGGCATTTTGGGTGGTGTTATGCTGAGTACGGTTAGTTTACGTTTGGTTATGGTAGCACAGGGCAGCTTCGACTTTTGTGCTACACACTGCTATTTGGTGGGTTTCTGCGCTTTACTCTGCTCTAATATGCCCTGCTAGACGCTATCGAAGCCAGCAATGGTGGTCTCGGCGCGTCAGGTTGAGTTAGGCTTCGTTTGGCTAGGTCAGGTCATGTCATGTTATGTCAGTGTATCTTCGCCTTTTGTGCTTTGCACTTCAGTGCTGCAGATTTCTGCGCTGTCCTGTGCACTTGCATATACCGCTTGGCTCTGCAGAGGCCAGCAGTAGTGGTCTCGGCACGCTAAGCTTGTGTAGGTTACGTTTCGTCATGCTTGGTTACCTTGGGATATGTAAGGATATCCTTGACTTTTCCGCTGTTCATTGCCATTCTATGGACTTCTGCTCCCTACAGTCCTCCAATATGTTCTGCTTGGCAATTGGGAGACCTGCAATAGTGGGTTCGGCTCATTAGGTTTAGTTAATTCACGTTTGGCTTGTTTAGGGTTAGTTAGGTTAGGTCATGATTTCTTTGACTTCTGTGCAATACACAGCTATTCGGTGGGCTTCCGCGCTCCACTGTGCTCTCGTATATTCATCTCGGCTATAGGGAGGCCAGCAGTAGCGGTCTCGGCACGTTTGGCAGTGTTACGCTTCGTCCTGTTATGCTACGCTTGGTTAGGTTGGGATAGGATAGATTCGACTTTCGTGCCAGGCTCTGCTATTCGGTGGATTTCTGCTCTCTACAATGCTCTAATATACTCCCCTCGACTATCGGGGCGCCAGCAATAGCGGTCGTGGCACGTTACGTAGAGCCATCTTATGTTTGGTTAGGTCAGGTTAGGTTAAGTTTGGTTAGGATAGCCTTTACTTTCGTGCTGTGTACAATTATTCGATGATATCCTGCCCTCTGCTATGCTTTAAGATGCCAGGCTTTGATCTGTGTAAGCCAGAAATATTGGCCGTGGTACGAGAGGTACAGTTACGTTACGTTTGGTTAGGTTATGTTGGCATTCGTTAGGTTTGGATATCTTCAACCTTTCTGCTTCTCACCGCCCTTCTATTGATTTCTGCGCTCCACTCTCAGCTAATACGCACTACTTAACGATGGGGAGGCCAGCAATACTGGTCTAGGCAAGATAGGTTTTGTTAGGTTACATTTGGTTATGTTACGCTTGGTAACGACATTGGCATTGGTCTCGGCATGTTAGTCTGTGTTAGGTTGCGTTTGGTTATGTAACGTTTGGTTATGTTACGTTTGGTTAGGTTAGGACAGGACAGCTTTGACTTTTGTGCTATACACGGCTATTCGGTGGATTTCGGTGCTCTCCATTGCTCTAGTATACTTTGCTCCACTCTGAGGATTCCAGCAATAGCTTTTGTGGCACGATAGGTTGAGTTACATTACGGTCGTCATGTTAGGTTTGGCTATGTTTGGTTAGGATGGCTTTAACTTTTTTGTTACACACTGCTATTCGGTGGACGGCTGCGCTCTAGAGTGCTCTAATAAGTTCTGCTCGGCCCTACGGAGGACAGTAATAGTGGCCCCATCCAGGTATGCTGAATCTCTCTACGTTTTGTTAGGTTATGATTGCCTGGGTTACGTTTGCACAGATTAGGTTTTCGTGCACTGTTATTCGGAGGACCTCCGCTATCTACTTGGCTCCACTGTACCCTGCTGTACTATGGGAAGGCCAGCAATAGTGGTTGCGGCGTGTCAGGATCAGTAAGTTTACGTGCGATGAGGCTGTGTTGGGGTAGCTTATGTCACGACATTTCTGACTTCTGTGTTGTACACTGTAATTTGTTGGCCCTCTGTGTCATTCCGCGCTCAAGCAGATTCTGCTTGGCTCTGGGGAGGCACGCAACAGTGGTCTCGGCACGTTTGTTTGTGTTACGTTACGCTCTGTTTGTTTGGGGTAGGCCATGTGTGGTCAGGATGGCTTCGACGTTTGCGCTGTACACTGATATTTGATGGGCTTCTTCGCTCTACTCTGCCCTAGTGTATTCTGCATGGCTATTGGGAGGCCAGCGATAGTGTTCGCGGCGCTTTATGTTTAGATAGGCTACGTTCGGTTAGGTCAGGGTAAGACAGATTAGAGCACGTTATCTTCGACTTTGGGCTGTTCACTGCAGTGGGGTGGATTAGTGCACCCTACACTGTTCCAGCATATTCTGCTTGGCTCTCCGGAGGCCTGCAATAGCTGCCTCGGCACGTTACGTTAAGTTAGGTTGCATTTGGTTATATTATGTTTGGATAGGTAAGGTTACTATAGCTTTGACTTTTGAGCTATGCACTGCTGATCGGTGTATTTCTACACTATAGGTTACTCTACTATACTCTGCTCGACCCTGGGGAAGCCATTAATGGTGGTCTCGGCACGTTAGGTTGAGTTAGGCTACGTTCGTTGACGTTATGTTAGTTTTGGCTACGTTCGGATATCTTAGGCATATGTGCTCAACACTGACATCATATGGATTTCTGTGGTCTACTGTGCTCTAGCACGATCTGCTTTGCTCCGGCGCAGCCAGAAATAGTGGTCTCGGCACGACAGGATGAGGTAGGATATGTTTTGTTATGCTATGTTAGGTTTGGTTAGGTTTGGAAAACTTCGACTTTTCTGTTATAGAGTGCGGCTATATGGACTTCTGAGCTCTACTCCCCTCTACTATGCTCTGCTTTGCTTTGGCGAGGCCAGCAATGGTGGTCTCGGCACGTTTGGTTGAGACAGGTTACGTTTGGTTCTGTTAGGATAGGGTAAGTTTGCATACGGTTGCTTTTTTTGTCATAATCTGCTATTCGGTCGATATCTACGCTCTGCGTTGGTGTACTGGCATCTGTTTGTCTCTGGGGAGGCCAGCATAGGTGGTCGTGGCAGCGTTGTTTGAGTTAGGTTACCTTTGGTTGCGTTAGGTTACTTGAAGTTTCGATGGGATGACTTTTACTTTTGTGCTATACACTGCCATTGGGACGACTCCAGAGCTCTGCATTGCTCTGCTATACTCTGCTTAGCTCACGTGAGGTGAGCTATAGCGGTCGTTGAACTTCAGTATGTGTTACGTTACGCCTGCTTACGTTATGCTTTGATTGGTTGGGATAGTATAGATTTGACTTTTACGATACACACAGATATTCGGCGGATCTCTGCCCTCTAAGTTGCTCTTCTGCACGCTACTCAACTCAGGGGAGGCGAACAATAGCGGTCGTGGCACGATAGATTGTGCTATGTTACGTTTCGTAAGGTTATGATAGCTTACGTTCGGTTAAGATGGTACTAATTTTGCGTTATACACGTCTATTCGTAGATATCTGCGTTCTACTGTTCTCTAATATGTGCTGCTTGGTGCTGGGGACGCCTGCAGTAGAGGTCACTGATCGTTAGGTTAGGTTATGCTACGTTTAGTTAGGTTAGGTTAGGTCAGGTTGGGATAGGATATCATTGACTGTTGTGCTATACACTGCATTTTGTTGGCTTTCTGCGCTCTACTGTGCTCTAGCATATTCTTCTTAGCTATGGGGATGCCAGCAGCATTGGTCTCGTCACGTTAGTCTGAGCAATGTTGCGTTTGGTAATGTTACGTTTGACTAGGTGAGGAGTGGATAGTTGTGATTTTTGTGCCACACACTGCTATTCGTTGGATTTCTGCTCTCTACATCGCTCTACTGCGCTCTGCTCGACTTTGTGAGGAGCAACAAAAGCGATCGTGGCGAGACAGGTTGAGTTAGGTTACGCTTGGTTAGGTTAGGTTATGTTTGGCTAGGATGGCTTTGACTTTTATGTTACACACTGCTTTTTGGTGGATATCTGTGCTCTACTGCCCTCTAATATGATCTGCTTTGCTCTCGGGATGCCACCAATTGAGGTTTCGTCCCGTTACGTTCAGTTGTTCTACGTTTGGTTACATTAGGTCGGGATACTACTCTCTTTTGGCTGTGCACTGCTATTTGGTGGCTCTCCGCGCTCTACATAGCTCTACTATACCCTGCATGGCTCTCTTGGCGACAGCAATAGTGGCCGGCGCACGTTAGGCAGATTTACGTTACGTTCGGCTAGGTTGGGTTAGACTATGTTTGGTTAAGATAGCTTTGACTATTGCGCTGTACACCAATACACGGTTGATTTCTACGTCCTAAATTGCTCTAGAATACTCTGTTCCTCTCCAGAGAGGCCACTAATGGTGGTCGCTTCTCGTTAGATTGCGCTACGATACGTTTGGGTACGTCAGGTTAGGTTAAGTTTGGTAGGGATTGCTTCGACTTGTCTGCTACACACTGCTTTCCGTTCGATATCTGCGTGCTGCGTTGGTCTACTAGCATACGCATCTCTCTGGGGAGGTCAGCAATAGTGGTCTGGGCACGTCATGTTGAGTTGCGATACGTTCGATTAGGTTCGGATAAGCTTGGTTTGGTTAGGTTATCTTTGACTTTTCTGCTATAAGCTGTAATGCGATTGATTTCTGCTCTCTGCACTCCTCTAATATGTTCTGCATGGCTCCGTGTAGGAGAGCAATGGTATTCTCGGCACGTTATGTTTAGTTAGGCTACGTTCGGCTTTGTAAGGTTAGGACAGGTTAGGTCAGGATATCTTTGTCTTTTGTGCTACACATTTCAATGCGGTGGATTAATGCGCTCTATTGCGCTCTAGTATATACTGCTTGGCTCTGTGGATGAAGCAGTAGTGGTCGCGGCACGTTAGGTTGAGTTATGTTATGTTTGGCTTTGTCATGTTTGGATACGTTTGGTTGTGGTAGCTTTGACTTTTGTGTTATAAACTGCTATTCGGACGATTTCAGCGTCCTAGATTGCGCTGCTGTGATCTGCTTAGCTCTCGTGATGCCAGCAACAGCGGTCGTGGAACGTCTGGTTGCGCTACTTATCGTCAGCTAATGTTACGCTTGCATATGCTAGAACAGTGTGACTTTGACTTTTGTGCTGTACACTCCTATTCGTTGGATTTCTGCCTCTACCGCGATCTAATATTCCCTGCTTCCATCTGTGAATGCCAGAAATTGTGGCCGCGGCGCGTAACTATGTATCAGGTTACGTATGGTGAGGTTAGGTTTGTTAGGTTTGGTTAGGACATCTTTGGATTTCGTGCCGTACAATGCCATTCTATGGCCTCTGCGCTCTACTCTCCTCTAATATGCTCTGCTAGGCGATGGGGAGGCCGGCAGTAGTGCTCTCATCACGTTAGGTTTAGTTATGTTACGTTTGGTCAGGTTATGTTTGTCTATGTTAGGATAGGGTAACTTTGACTTTTCCGCTATACACTGCTGGTCAGTGGATTTCTGCGCTCTACTTCGCTCTAGTATATTCTGCTTGGCTACGGGGATGCCAGAGGTATTGTCCTCGTCACGCTAGTCTGGGTTAGGTTGCGTTTGGTTATGCTACGTTTGACTAGGTTAGGATACGATAGCTTAGGCTTTTGTGCTGTACACAGCTATTAGGTGACTATCGGCGCTCTACAATGCTCTGATGTGCCCTGCTCGATTCTCGGGTGGCCGGCAATAGTTGTCGCAGGACGTAAGTCTGTCCCAGATTACGTTTGGGTGTGTTAGGATACGTTTGATAGAATAGGGTGACATTGACTTTTGTGCTGCACACTGCAATGCTATAGACTTCTGCGCTCTTCTGTTCTCTATAGCTCCCTGCTTGTCTCTGTGGTCGCAAGGAATAGCGCTCTCGGCACGTTAGCTCGGGTTATGATACGTTTGGTTAGGTTAGGTTTGGATATGCTTGATTAGAATAGCTTCTTCTTTTGTGCTATACACTGCTATTCGGAAAGTTTCTTCGTTCTGCGTTGCTCTGCTGTACTCTGGCTAGCTCTCGTAAGGCCAGTAATTGCGGCAGTGGCACGCCATTCTGCGTCACGTTGCCTATGTTTATATTACGTTTCGATAGGTTAGGATAGGATAGCATTGACTTTTGCGCTATACACTGCTTTTCGGTGGATTTCTGCACTCTGCTGTGCTCTGATAAGCTCTGCTTGACGCTGGCGATGCCAGCAATAGAGATCTCGGCACATTAGGTTTAGTTACGCTGCGTATGGTTAAGTCCGGTTATGTCCGGTTAGGTTGGCACATCTTTGACTTTTGTGCTTTACTCTTTAGTGCGGCGGACTTCTGCGTTCTACTGTGCTCTAGTATAGCCATCTGTGTCCTGAGGTGGTGAGCAATAGCGGTCTAGGCACGTGAGGATGAGTCAGGTTACGTTTGGTTGTGTTATGTTTGATTAGGTTAGGAATGGATAGCTTTGACTTCTGTGCTGTACGCTGCAATGCGGTGCATCACTGCGCTCTACTGTGCTATGGTATATTGTGGTTGGCCCTGGGGAGGCTAGCAATAGTGGTCTCGGCACGTTAGGTTGAGTTAAGCTTCGTACGGTTATGTTGCGTATGGTTATGTTTGGATGCGGTAGCTTCGACTATTGTGCGATGCACTGCGCCTCCATGGATTTCTGTTCTCTAATCTACCCTGATATGTTCTGCTTGTCGATGGGAGGCCAGAAATTTTGGACTAGGCACTTTAGGTTTTGTTAGTTTACGTTCGGTTATGTTAGCATATTTCAGGTTGTGTCAACGTTTCTTTGACTTTTGCGCTTTACGCTACCATTTGGTCGCTTCCTGCGCTCTTCTGAGCTCCAGGAGGATCTGCTTGTCTCTGGGAAGGCAAGCAACTGTTGTATCGTCACAATAGGTTAACATAGGTTACGTTACCTTTTATTACGCATGGCTAGGTTAGGGCAGGATAGGGTTGACTTCTGTGCTACACGCTGCTACCCTATGGACCTCTGCGCTCTTCTGAGCTCAAGTATATTCCGCTTGGACATGTGATTTCCTGCTCTAGTGGTCCTTGCACGTTAGGCTGATATACGCTGCGTATGTTTATGACACGTTTGGTACGATTAGGATAGGATAACTTTGACTTTTTCGATGGTCGCGGTACGTTAGGTTGTGTTAGGTTACGTTTGCTTATCTTAGATTTGGTTAGGTTTGTTTAGGATGGCTTTGACTTTTGTGCTGTGCACTGCTATTCTATTCATTTCTGCGCTCTATTCTCCTCTAATATGTTCTGCTTGGCTGTGGGAAGGGCAGTAAAAGTGGTCTCGGCACGTGGGGATGTGTTAGTCTACGTTTGGTTTCGATACGCTTGGTCCGGTTAGGATAGGGTAGCTTCGACTCTTGTGCTATGCACTGCGATTCTATGGATTTCTGGGCTCTATTCTCCTTTAATATGTTCTGTTTGGTCCTGGGGATGGCAGTAACAGAGGTCACGGAACGCGAGGATTATTTAAGATACGTTTGGTTGCGTTACGCTTGGTCAGGTTAGGATAGGGTAGCCCTGACTTTTGTGCTATACACTGCTTTTCGGAGGATTTCTGCGCTCTACATAGCTCTGCTATACCCTGCTCGTCTCTCGGGAGGCAAGCAATGGTCGACGCGGCACTATAATTTGTGCTATGTTTCGTTTGATTGGGTGAGGTTGGGCAAGGTTTGGTTAGGATGGCAGTGACTTTTGTGCTATGCACCATCCTTCCGTGGTTTCCTGCTATCTGCTGTGCTCTAGTAAGCACTGCATTGCTGTCAGAAATAGTGGCCGCGGCACGTTAGGTTGAGCTATGTTACGTTCGGTTAGGTTGTGTTAGCACGGTTTAGGTTTAGATAGCTTTGACCTTTCTTCTCTTCTCTGCCATTCCATTGATTTCTGGTCTTCACCTTTATTTAATATGTT
This sequence comes from Eufriesea mexicana, assembly GCF_001483705.2. NCBI lineage: Eukaryota > Metazoa > Arthropoda > Insecta > Hymenoptera > Apidae > Eufriesea > Eufriesea mexicana. The sequence continues at coordinate 95,264 of NW_016909259.1, read as the reverse complement.
CTGCCTGCCTATGCGGAGGCCAGAAATGGATGTCGCTCCAGGTTAGGCTTTTTCATGCTACGCTTGGTTATACCAGGTTTGGCTATGTTTGGTTGGGATAGCTTTGACTCTTGCGCTATACACTGCTATTGGGTCTATTTCAGCGTGCTACTCTGCTCTGATACACTCTGCTTGGCCCTGGAGAGGCCAGCAGTAGTGGTTGCGGCACCCCTGATTTGGATACGTTACGTTTAATTATGCTGCGTTTGGTCAGGCTAGGAGAGCATATCATCGACTTTTGGCAATACACTGCCATTCGATGGATCCCTCCGCGCTGCTAAGCTCTAATATGCTCTGCATCGCTCTGGCGAGGCCAGCTACAGAGGTCGCGGCGTATTAAGCTGAGCAAGATAACGTTTGGTTAGCTGACATTTGCATGGGTTAGGTTTGGACAGCTTTGACTTTTCCGTCATACACTGCGATTTTACGGATTTCTGCGCCCTACTCTCATCCGATTTGTTTTGCATGGCCCCGAGGACGCCAGCAATGGTGGCCGCGGCACGTTAGGTTGAGTTGTGTTACGTTTGGTTAGGTAAGGTATGGTTGTGTTTGGTATGGATAGCTCAGACTTATGATCTATACACTGCTATTCGGTTGATTTCTGCTCTCTACAGCGATCTAATAATCCCTGCTTTGATCGGGGAATGCCGGAAATGGTGGCCGCCGCGCGATAAGTTGAGTTAGGTTAGGTTAGGTTACCTTTGACTTTCGTGCTGTACGCTGCTATTCTATGTGCCCCTTCGCTCTACTCTCCTCTAATATGCTCCGCTTGGCCCTGGGGAAGCCAGCAGTTGATGTCTCGGCTCGTTACCTTTAGTTATTCTACGTTTGGATACGTTAGGTTAGGACAGGTTAGTTTAGGATATCTTTGACTATTGTGCTATACACTTCCATTCGACGGTTTGCTGCGCTCTACTGTGCACCAGTATATTCTGCTTGACAATTGGGTGGCCAGCGAAAGTGGATTCGGCTCGTTAGGTTAAGATAGGTTGCGTTCGGCTGTACTACGTTCGGTTAGGGTATGATAGGATATCTTTGACTTTTGTGCTACACACAGCTGCTCGTTGAATTTCTTCGCTTTACTGTGCTCTAATATGTTTTGCTTCTCTCTGGGGAGGCCGGCGGCAGAGGCCTCGGCACATTAGGTTGAGTTAGGCTGCCTTTGCTTAAGTTAGGTTACGTCCGGTCAGGCTAGGGTACCTTCGACCTTTGTGCTTTACATTTCAGTGCGGCGGATTTCTGCGCTCCGACGTGGTCTAGTATATTCTGCCTTACTGCGTGGTTGTCAGCAATAGTGACCTCCATCCTCACCAAACCTATCCTCACCTAACGCGTCCGAACGTAACATAACCCAACCTAACATGCCGCGACTACACTTTCTGGTCAGCCGGGCGGCCAGAAGGACATATTAGAGGAGAGCGGATCGCAGAAATCCCTAGAATAGCAGTGTATAGCAGAAAAGCCAAAGCTACCGTAGCCTAAGCCAAACTAATCTAAACTTATCGAGAGTACCACAGCTCAACGTAACGTGGTGCGACCACTGCTGCTGACGCCCCCGGATACATGCAAAACATACTATAGGAGAGTAGATCTCCGAAATCCAGAGGTAAGCAGTGCATGGTAGAAAAGTCGAAGCTACCTTATACAAACCCAAACTGACTCAAGAAAGCCAAACGCAAACTATCTCTACCTAGTGTGCCGAAACCGCAGTTCCTGGCCTCCCAAGAGCCGGGCAGAACGTATTAGATGAGAGTGGAGCGTCGAAATCTATAGAATAGCAGTGTAAAACACAAAAGTCGACGCGACCCTAATCAAACCTAACCAAACCCAACCGATCCAAACGAAACCAGACTTAACTTATCTGGCTGAGACCACTATTGCTAGCCTCCACAGAGAGAAGCGGAATTTAATAGCGGACAATAGAGCGCAGGAATCCGCGGCTTTGCAGTATACAGCACAAAAGTCAGAGATATCGAAGCCGTACATGAGCAAACCCAACCCAAACAAACGTAGCCTAACTCAACCAAAATTCCCAAGACCACTATTTCTGGCACCCCCAGAGCCAGCAGAAGATATTTGAGCACAGTAGAGCTCAGAAGTCCTCCGAAAAGCAGCGTATAGCACAAAAGTCAAACCTATCCTATCCTAACGTAACCAAACGTAACGCTGCGAAAAGTAACATATCTCAACCTAACGTGTTGAGACATCTGTTGCTATCCTCCGCAGAGCCGAGCATAGTATATTGGAGGTCAGTAGGACGCAGAAATCCATAGAATCCCAGTGTACAGCACTAAAGTCGAAGCTACCATATCCTCAACTAGCGAAGCGTAACATAACCGAACGTGAGAAAATCAAAATAACGTGCCGAGGACACTATTGCTGTCTTCCTGAGAGCCAAGCAGAATTTAATGGGGGACAATAGAGCGCAGAAATCCAGAGAATAGCAGTGAATAGCAGAAGAGTCTAAGCTATCCTAACAGAAACCAAATAACATAGCCGAACCAAGCGTAGCAAAACTCAACATAACCTGCGAGGCCACTATTGCTGGCCTCCTCATACCAAGGCAGAACATAAAAGAGCACAGTAGAGAGCAGAAATCTGCCGAATTAAAGTGCAAATCGCAAAGGTCGGCGATATCCTAACCTACCCTAACCTAACCTAACCTAACCTAACCTAACCGAACGTAGCCTAACTCAACGTAATGGGCCGATACCACAACTGTTGGAATCCCCAGAGCCAAGCTGAATATACTACAGCACAGAATATTACAGACGTCCGCGGCGTTCCAGTGTACAGCACAAGGGTAGAAGGTACCTTATCCTAACCTGGCATAACCTAACTCAAACGAACGTTGCTTATTTCAGCATAACAAGCCAAGGCCACTATAGCTGCGTTTCCCACGGGCAAGCAGAACATAGCAGATCACAGTGGAACGTCGAAGTCCATCGAATAGCAGCGTATAGCACATAAGTTAAAGCTATTCTCACCTAACTTCACCAATCGTAGCATAACCAAACGTAACTTAACTCCACCTAACCGCCCTACATCATTATTGCTGACATCCGCAGAGCCAACCAGTAGATACTAGAGCGCTGTAGAAGGCATAAATCAGACGAGTACCGTTGTACAGCTCGAAAGTCAAAGCTGTCCTGTCCGAACCTATCCAAACGTAATATTATCAAACGTATTCTAACTGAACCTTACGTGCAGAGAACATTATTTTCAGCTTCCCCAGCACCTAGCAGAACATATTAGAGTACAGCTGTTACCAGAAGTCCATAGGATAGCTGTGTTGAGCACAAAAGTCAAGTATACCCTGACCTAACCTGAAAAGGCCCAACCCAACCAAACGTAATCTAACTCAACCTAACGTGCCTAGACCACTATTACTGTCTTCCCCAGAGCCAAGCAGCGCATACTGGTGCACAGTAGATCTCAGAAGTCTACCGAATTCCAGTGTACAGCTCAGAAGTCAAACATACCCTAACCTAACCCATACAAAGCTAACCCTACCAAACGTTACATATACCGACCAATCGCGTAACGGTCACAATTTTTGTCCTCTCCAGAGCAAAGCGGCGCATGCTTGATTATTGTAGGGCACAGAAATACACCCAATAGCAGTATATAGTACAATAGCCGTAGCAATCCTGGCCCGACCTAACCAAAGGTAACATAACCAAACGTAACCTTTCCCGTCCTAACGTGCCTAGACCACTACTGCTAACTTCCACAGAGCCAACCCGAAGGCACTAGAGCACTGTACAGCACAGAAATCCGCCGCATTCCAACGTAAAGCACAAAAGTCGAAGGTATCCTACGCACCGAGACCACCATTGCCGGCAACCCCGGGCACAAGCAGTGCAGATTAGAGCAAAGCAGAGCTCAGAAATCCTCCGAATAGCAGTGTATAGCACAATAGCCGTACCTACCGTTGCCTGACTAAACCAAACGTATCATAGCCAAACGTAACCTAACCCGACCTAATGTGCCTAGACCAACATTGCGTGCTTCTCCAGGGACAAGCAGGGTACGATAGAGCAGAGTGGAGCACAGAAGTCCATAGGAAAGCTGTACTGACTACAAAAGTCAAAGCTACCCTCTCTTAACCCAAAATAACCTAAACAGACCGAAAATAGTCTAACTCAGCCTAACGTGCCGCGACCTGTTTTGCTGGCTTCCAAAGAGCCAAACTGAGCACATACGTGCACTGTAGAAGGTAAAAGTCGACCGTGTTTCAGTGTACAGCACAAAAGTCCATGGTATCCTCTACAAACCTAATCAATCGTAACATACACAAACGTTGACTATCTCAACCTAACGTGCCGAGACCACCATAGCTGGACTCCCCAGAACCAGGTAGAGCATACTGGGGCACAGAATAGCGCAGAAATCCACCGAATAGCAGTGTACAGCACAAAAGTCATCGCTAGCCGAGCCTAACCCAAGCTACCCTATCAGAACAAAACGTTACCTAACTCATCCTATCGTGCCGCGTCCACCATTTCTGTCCTCCACGTGGCCAAGCAGAACACATTAGTGGAGGGCAGAGCGCACAAATCCATATAATAGCAGTGTATAGCAGAAAGGTCAAAGCATCCATAACCTAACTCAAGCAAACGTAACCTACCCGAACGTAACATAACTCAGCATATCGTGCTTCGACCACTATTTCTGGCCTCCCTGGGGACAAGCGGAACACATTAGGGAACAGTATAGAGCAGAAATCCTTAGAGTAGAATTGTATAGCAGGAAGGGCATAGCTATACCCAACAAAGCCAGACTAACCTGACCTATGCGATCGTAACGTAACTGAACAAAGCGTGCCGCAGCCACTATTGCTGGCGTCGCCTGAGGCATACTGAACACGATAGAGGGCAATAGAGCCCAGAAATCCACAGAATAGCCGAGTGTAAGAAAAAATTCAAAGCTCTCCTAACATAAACCAACGTAACGTAACCCAACCAAACGTTACCTGACACAACCTAACGTGCCGCGACAATTGCTTCTGTCCACCGCAGATCCGAGCAGAACATATTACAGCAGACCAGGCGCAGGAATCTATGGAATAGCAGTGCACAGCAGATAATTCGAGGTCACCCTGGCCTAACCCAAACTAACCTGAACCTTGCGAACGTAACAAAACTCAGCATAACGTGCCGCGGCCACTATTGCTGACGTCCCCAGGGTCATGCAGTACACGCTAGAGGAGAGGAGATCGCCGAAATCCGTGGATTAGCAGTGCATAGTGGAAAAGACGAAGCAATCCTAAACTACCCCAAACTAACCTGACCTAACAAAACGTAACATTACTCATGCAAACGTGCCGTGGACGCTGTTGCTGTCCACCACAGAGCCAAGCAGAACTCAGCAGAGCAATGTACAGAGCAGGAAACGAACGAACAGCGGTGTATAGCACAGAAGCTAAAGCTGTTCTAGCAAAGCGTATCCTAACCTAAACTGACCAAACGTAGCATGGCTCCAAATAACGTGCCGCGACCTCTATTGCTGGCGTCAACTGAGACATGCCGAATGTGAAAGAGCATATAAGGGAGCAGAGATCCATGAAATGGCAATATGTAGAACAAGGGACACAGCAACCTGACCCTAACCCAGCCTAACTTAGCCTTGCCAAGCGTAATCTGACAGAACCTAACTTGGCGCGACCAATATTACTGGCCTCCATAGAACCAAGCAGAACGTGTTACAGGATGGTGCAGCGCGGAAATGCATAGAATAGCAGTGTACAGCACAAAAGTCAAAGCCACCCTAACATAGCGCAACATAACCAAACGCGGCAAAATGTAACCTAACGAAACTACCGTCAGACAACCACTCTTCTTGGCCTCCCCAGTGACACGCACAACATATTAGATGAGATCAGAGCGTAAAAATCCATGGAAGAGCAGCGTATAGCAGAAAACTCGAAGCTGACCTAACCTCAGCCAAACTAACCTAACCTTCCCGGTCGTGACGTAACACAACAGAGCGTGCCGCGGCCACTATTGCTGGCGTACCCGGAGACAAGCTGAATTCGATGGAGAGCAGTAGTGCACAGAAATCCATAGACTAGCCGTGTATGGCAGAAGGGTCAAGGCCACAATAACCTAACCAAAACAAACCTAACCTAATCGAGCATAACATAACTCGAACGAACGTGCCGAGATCACAGTTTCTGGTCTCCCCAGAGCAAAGCAGAATATTCTAGAGAAATGTAGAGCGCACAAATCTACCGAAAATCCCCGTATAGCACAAAAGCCATATCTACCCTAACCAAACCTATCCTAACCTAACCCGACCGATCATAACATAACTCAAACTAACATGCCGCGCAATCTATTGCTGGCGACCACACAGACATGCAGAAAGCGACAGAGCACAGTGGGGCGCAGAATTCAATAGAATGACCGGGAGGAGAACAAGTGTCGGGGCTATCCTAACATAACCCAACCGAACCTAGTCGAACCAAGCGTTATCTAACTGAAACTTACATGCCGCGACCACCGCTTACGGCCTCCCCAGATTCGAGCGGAGCATGTTAGAGTAGAGTAGAGCGCTGGACTTCATAGATTAGAAGTGCATAACAGAAATATCAATGCTATCCTGATATAAACCAAACTAACCTTACCTATACGGACGTTACATAACTAAACGCATCGTGCCTCGACCACTATTGCTGGCGTCCACAGATACACGCAGAGCATATTAGGTGACAGTAGAGCACTGAAATCTGTAGATTAGCAGTGTATAGTTGAAAAGTCGAAGCTACCCTAACTTAACCCCAACCTTCCGGACCACACCGAACGTGATATAGCTCAAGCTAACGAGGCGATACCACTCTTTCTGATCTCCCGAGAGCCAAACAGAATATACCAGAGCAATGTAGAGCGCAGAATTCTACCAAATGGCAGCGTATAGCACTGAAGCTAAAGCTATCCTAATAAACCCATCTCAACTGTACCTAACCGAAACTAACCTCACCAAATCTAACGTGACAGGGCCTCCATTACTGGTCTCCCCAGTGCCAAGCAGAACATATTAGAGAAGAGCATAGCGCACAAATCCATAGCATAGCGGTGTATAGTGGAAAAGACATAGCTACTCAAACCTAAGAAAAGCAAATTTAACCTATCTTTCGTAACATAACTCAGCACAGCGTGCCGCAGCCACAATCGCTGACGTCCACAGAGTCACCGTGGATACGATAGAGGATAGTAAAGCGCAGAAATCCGTGGAATAGCAGTGTACAGCACTATGGTCAAACGTATCCTAACCAAACCTAACCTAACTTATGGCACCCTGGCGTAACCTGACTCAACCTACAGCACCGTGAGCACTGTTTGTGCCATCCACGGAGCCGAGCAGAACATATTAGAGCAAAGTTGAGCTCTGAAATCAGCAGTTTAGCCGTGTACAGCAAACAAGTCAAATCTATCCTAACCAGGCCCAAACTAACCTAACCTAACCTAACCTAACCAAACGCCACATACCGCAGCCTAGCTTCCCGAGGCCACTGTTGCTGGCCTGTGCACAGCCAAGCATCATATACTAGAGCAATGTAGAGCGCAGATATAGGCCGAATAGCATCTTATAGCCCAAAAGCCAAAGCGATCCTTGCAAAACCTATCCTAACGTAACCTAACCAAACGTAACAGGACTGAACCTATGGTGCCGCGACCATAACATCCGGCGTCCGCACAGATATGCAGAATACGGTAGACCACAGTGGAACGCAGAATTCAATATATAGCAGTGTGTAGAGCAAAAATCAAAGCTACCCTAGCCAAACCCATCACAACCGATCCTAGTCAATCGTTATATAACTGAACCTAACGTGTCACGACCACTATTTCTAGCCTCCACGTAGCCAAACAGAACACATTAGAGGAGGGCTGATCGCTCAAATCCATATAATAGAAGTGTGTAGCACAAATGAAAGAGATATCGAAACCAAACCTCTCCGAGCCTAATATAACCGAACATAACGTAACATAACCTAACGTGCCGCAACCACAATTTCTATGCCCCCGGGCGCCCAGCAGAACATATTAGAAGAGAGCAGAGCGCAGGAGTCCATAGAATGCCTCTGTATAGCAGAAAAGTCAAAGCCACCATTACAAAGCACAACATAGCCAAACGCGTCCAAACGTAACCTAACATAGCAAACGTGAGACAATCATCCTTCATGGCCTCGACAGAGACATGCACAACATATTAGATGAGATCAGAGCGAATAAATCCATGGCACAGCAGCATATAGCAGAAGAGTCGAAGATACCCTAGCCTAACCCAAACGAACCTAACCCACTGGAACGTAACATAACCCAATATATCGTGCCGCGACCAACATTCCTCGCGTCCACAGAGCCAAACAGAATATACTAGAGATTTGTGGAGCGCAGAAATCGGCCGAGTAGCCGTTCATAGGACTGAAATCAAAGCTATCATACCCAAACCAATGACAACCTGACCAAACCAAACGCAAAGTATCCCAACCTAGCTTGCCGCTACCACGCGATCTGGCCTCTCCAGATCCGAGCAGCACATATTATAGGAGAGTAGAGCGCAGAAATCCGTATGACAGCAGTGTATAGCACAAATGTCGAAGCATTCCTACACTAACGCACCCCAACTTTCCCTAACCGTACGTAATGTAACGCAAACTAACGTGCCGCGACCACAACTGTTGGCCGCCCCAGAGGCTAGCAGAGTCTAATAGATTAGGGCAGAGGGTACAAATCGAAAGATTAGCAGTGTATAGCAGGAAAGACAAGGCAAACCTAACCTAACACAGACTAACAAAACCTAACCAAATGTAACCTAACTCGACCTAGCTTGCCGAGACGACTGTTGCTGGTCTCCACAGAGAGATGCAGAATGTACCAGAACGATGTAGAGCGCAGAAATGTACCAAATAGCAGTGCGCATAACAAATGTCAACGATACCCTGATAAAGCCTGACCGAACGTAACCTAATAAAAAGCAGAATAACTAAGCATAACGAGCAGAGGCCACAGTTGCTTACCTCCACAGTGCAAGGCAGAGCATACTAGACCACAGTAGAGCGCAAAGTCCACCGAATAGCAGTGTACAGCACAATAGTCAAGGCCAATCTAACGAAACCTAACTTAACCTAACGTAACCAAACGTAAGTTAACTCAACCTAACGTGCCGAGACAACAATTGCTTGCCACCTCAGAGCCAAGCAGAATATACTGGAGCACAGTAGATCGCAGGAATTCACCGCATTGCAATGTATAGCGCAAAAGTCAAAGATATCCTGACGTAACCTAACCTAACGTACGTAACCCTAACTATAGTGCAGAAACCACAATTGCTGGCGTTGCCAGAGGCAACCAGGACATGACAGAGCACACTAGAGCGCAGAAGTCCATAGGAAAGCAGTGTTGAGCACAAAAGTCAAAGATATCTTTACACAAGCCAACACAACATAACCTAACCAAATGTTATCTTACTTAAGCTGATGTGGCGCGAACAGTATGACTGGCCTCCACAGAGTCAAGCAGCGCATAATACGAGAGAACAGAGCGCAGAAATATACCGCATTGCAGTGTAAAGCACAAAGGTCAATGGTACCCCAACCTAACCCAAACAAATCTAGCCTAACCAAACGTAACCTAACGCAAACTAACACGCCGTGGACACAATTTCTGGCCTCCCCAGAGCCAAGTAGAATATATTAGAACACGGCAAAGCGCAGAAATCTGCAGCACAGCTGTGTAACTCAGAAAAGGCGTAGATATCCCAACCCAACCTGACCTAACCTAGCATATCCGAACGCAGCATAACTCTACATAACTTCCCGGGACCCCTATTGCTTGCCATCCCAGAGATGGGCAGAATATATTTCGGCGCAGTAGAGCGCAGAAATCCACCTTCTCCAGATCCGAGCAGCACATATTATAGGAGAGTAGAGCGCAGAAATCCGTATGACAGCAGTGTATAGCACAAATGTCGAAGCATTCCTACACTAACGCACCCCAACTTTCCCTAACCGTACGTAATGTAACGCAAACTAACGTGCCGCGACCACAACTGTTGGCCGCCCCAGAGGCTAGCAGAGTCTAATAGATTAGGGCAGAGGGTACAAATCGAAAGATTAGCAGTGTATAGCAGGAAAGACAAGGCAAACCTAACCTAACACAGACTAACAAAACCTAACCAAATGTAACCTAACTCGACCTAGCTTGCCGAGACGACTGTTGCTGGTCTCCACAGAGAGATGCAGAATGTACCAGAACGATGTAGAGCGCAGAAATGTACCAAATAGCAGTGCGCATAACAAATGTCAACGATACCCTGATAAAGCCTGACCGAACGTAACCTAATAAAAAGCAGAATAACTAAGCATAACGAGCAGAGGCCACAGTTGCTAACCTCCACAGTGCAAGGCAGAACATACTAGACCACAGTAGAGCGCAAAGTCCACCGAATAGCAGTGTACAGCACAATAGTCAAGGCCAATCTAACGAAACCTAACTTAACCTAACGTAACCAAACGTAAGTTAACTCAACCTAACGTGCCGAGACAACAATTGCTTGCCACCTCAGAGCCAAGCAGAATATACTGGAGCACAGTAGATCGCAGGAATTCACCGCATTGCAATGTATAGCGCAAAAGTCAAAGATATCCTGACGTAACCTAACCTAACGTACGTAACCCTAACTATAGTGCAGAAACCACAATTGCTGGCGTTGCCAGAGGCAACCAGGACATGACAGAGCACACTAGAGCGCAGAAGTCCATAGGAAAGCAGTGTTGAGCACAAAAGTCAAAGATATCTTTACACAAGCCAACACAACATAACCTAACCAAATGTTATCTTACTTAAGCTGATGTGGCGCGAACAGTATGACTGGCCTCCACAGAGTCAAGCAGCGCATAATACGAGAGAACAGAGCGCAGAAATATACCGCATTGCAGTGTAAAGCACAAAGGTCAATGGTACCCCAACCTAACCCAAACAAATCTAGCCTAACCAAACGTAACCTAACGCAAACTAACACGCCGTGGACACAATTTCTGGCCTCCCCAGAGCCAAGTAGAATATATTAGAACACGGCAAAGCGCAGAAATCTGCAGCACAGCTGTGTAACTCAGAAAAGGCGTAGATATCCCAACCCAACCTGACCTAACCTAGCATATCCGAACGCAGCATAACTCTACATAACTTCCCGGGACCCCTATTGCTTGCCATCCCAGAGATGGGCAGAATATATTTCGGCGCAGTAGAGCGCAGAAATCCACCAAATAGCAGTGTTTAGCACAAAAGTCAAAGCCATCGTAGCCAGACCGAACCAAGCATAACCTAACACAACGTAGCGTAGCTAAACTTATCAATACGGCGCCATCATTGCTGGCCGTTCCAGTGAGAACTAGAATACTTCAGAGCACTGCAGAGCGCACAAATCCATCGAACAGGTGTGTATAGTACAAAAGTCACATCTATCCTGGCCTAACATAAGCAAGCATAACATAACCAAACGTAACGTAACTAAGCCTAACATGCAGAGGCCCCTATTGCTTACCTCCCCAGAGCGAAGCAGAATGTACTAGAGCACAATAGAGTGCAGAAACCCACCGAATAGCAGTGTATAGCACGAGAGCCAGAACTACCCGAACCGAGGATTCTATCCCAACCTAACCTAAATTACCACAGCTAAAACTGACGAGACGAGACCACTATTGCTGGCCCCCAGAGCCAGTCGGAGCACAATACAGCAGCGTAACGCGCAGAAAAGAACCGAATTGAAGTGCACAGCACAAAGGTCAAAGCCATCCTAGCATAAGCAAGCCAAGCATAGCATAACCAAGCGTACCTAACCCAACGTAACGCGCCTGCTCCACTGCTGCTGACCGCCTAAGTGCGAAGGAGAATATTCAGGAGCACAGTAGACAGCCGAAATCGGCCGTATTGCAGTGTAAAGCTCAAAGTCAAAGATACCGTATAACGACCTTCCCGAACCTAACCACACGTAGCTTAACAGAATATAACTTGCCGAAACGAGTGTTATTGTCTTTCCGAGTTCCAAGCTGAACACATTAGAGAGCAGTGGTGTCCAGAAATCGGCCGAATGGTAGTGTATAGCCCAAAAGCCGCAGCTATCCTCTCGTACGCTAACCAAGCGTAACATACCCAAACGTAGCGTAACTCAACCTAACGTGCAGCAACCACTGTTGCTGGCCTTCCCAGGATCGGGCAGGATTTAGCAGAGCAATGTAAAGCGCAAAAACCCACCATACAGCAGTGTATAGCGCGAAAGACAGACGTATCCTGAAGCAACATAGTCTAACAATACCCAACCAAACGTAGCATAACCCATACTAACGTGCCGAGGCAACTGCTGTTGGCGCAAACAGAGACAAGCAGGTCATGATAAAAGATAGCAGAGTGCAGAAATCCATAGAATTGCAGTGTTGAGCACAGAAGACAAGGCTACACTAGCCTAACCCAACATAACCTAACCTTAGCTAACGTAATCTAATACAACCTGACGTGACGCGACCAGCATTGCTGGCCTCCACAGAGCCAAGCAGAGCACAAAAGAGCTCAGAAGTCCATAGAACCGCAGTGTATAGCAGAACAGTCAAAGCTGTCCAAACCTAACCCAAGCCAACATACTCTTACGGAATGTAGAATAACTAAACGTAACTTGCCGCGACCACTATTGCTCGGCACCCCAGATCGAAGCAGAGCATATTAGAGCACAGTAGATCGCAGAAATCCGCTGCATTGCAATTTACACCGCGAAGGTCAAAGGTAGCCTGACGAAACGTAACCTAACGTAACGCAACTTAAGCTTACGTTCCCCGGTCACAATTTCTGCCCACCCCCCACAGCAAAGCAGAGTATACCATAGGACAGTAAAGCGAAGAAATCCACCGAAAAGCAGTGTGTCCTGGCCTGACAAAGCGAAGCATTACCAGACGTAACCAAATTCAACCTAAGGTGCAGCGACCAACATTGTTGGACTTCCCAGAGAAAAATAGAACATATTACATGAGGGCAGAGCGCAGGGATCCATAGAACCGCAATGTACAGCAGAATAGTCGAAGGCATCCAACTTAACCCAAGCACACGTAACATAACCAAACCTAGCAGATCTCAGCATAACCTGCCGCGACCACTGTTGCTGGCCTCCCCAGGACCAAGGAGATCACATAGGAGAACTGTAGGGCGCAGAAATCCACCGAACAGCAGTCCGTAGCACAAAAGTCTGAGCTATCATTGCCTAACATAGGCAAACATAACATAACCGACCGTAACTTCACTCAGCCTAACGTGCATGGAACACTATTGCAGGCCTCCCGGAGCCAAGCAGAATATACTAGGGCACGGTAGAGCTCAGAATTCAACAGCATGCAGTACATATCGTAAAAGGCAAGGACATCCTGCATTGATTTTTGTGACGTACACGGAAATCCAGTGTCTTTCTGCGCTCTACATTGCTCCGCTTGTACTCTGCACGTCTATGGGGAGGCCAGCAATAGTGGTCTCGGCACGTTTGGTTGAGATAGGCTACGTTCGCTTTGGTTACGTTAGTCTGGGTTAGGTTTGGATAGCGTCGACTTACGTGGTGTAAACCGTTTTTGGGTGGAATTCGCCGCTCTACTGTGTTCTAGTGTGATCCTGTTGGCTCTGCGGAGGCGAGTAATAGTGGTCTCGGCACGTTAGGTTGAGATTGGTTACGTACGGTTGTGTTGCGTTTCGTTAGGTTGGGATAGGACAGCTTTGATTTCTGTCCTATACCCCGCTGTTCGGTGGACCTCTGCACTCTACATTCCTCCAATATTTACTGCTTGGCAATGGGGAGTCCAACAATGGCTGTCTGAGCATCTTATGCTAAGTTAGGGTACGTTCGGTAGTGTTAGGCTAGAACAGGGTGGGTTAGGGTTTCCTCCACTTTTGTGCTATACACTGCAATGCGGTGTACTAGTGCGCTCTGCTGTTCTGTAGTATATTCTGCTTGGCTCATGGGAGGCAAACAATAGTGGTATTGGAACGTTAGGTTATGTTAACCTACGCTCGGTTATGTCACGTTTGGTCCCGTTAGGATGGGGTAGCTTCGACTATTGTGTGTTGCACTGGAATACATGTGCTTCTGCGATGTGCTGTCCTTCAACATGTTCTGCTTGGCTCTGGGGAGGGCAGTAATAGTTGTCCCGGCACGTCAGGATGAATCAGGTTACGTTTGGTTGCGCCACGTTTGGTAAGGTCAGGAAGGGGAGCTTTGACTTTTGTGCTACACACTGCTATACGGTCGATTTCTGCGCTCTACTATGCTCCCATATGTTCTGCTTGGCTCTGGGGATGCCAGCAATAGAAGTCTCGGCACATAACGATTAGTTATGCTACGTTTGGTTATGTCACGTTTGGTTAGGTTAGGATAGGATTTCTTTGAATTTGTGCTGTACACTGCTATTCGCTGGGCTTCTGCGTTCTACATTGCTCTAGTGTGCTCTGCTCGACTCTGGAGAGGCCACAAATTGTGGTTGTGGCAGGATAGGTTGTGTTATGCTACGCTCGGTAATTACACGCTTGGTTATGTAAGGATGGGGTAGCTTTGTCTTTTGCGCTGTACTTCGCTATTCGGTGTATTCCTACGCTCTGCATTGCTCGCCTATACTCTGTTCGACTGTGGACAGGCCAGTAATAGTCGTCGCGATACGTTAGGTTGCGTTGCGTTACGTTTGGTTATGTTACGGTTGGTTAAGATAGGAGAGGTTGCTTTGACCTTAGTGCTATTGTCTGCTATTAGATTTACTTCTGCGCACTATGGTGCTCTAATATCTTCAGTTTTTCTATGGGAAGGCTAGCAATAGTGGTTTCGGCGCATTATGTTAGGTCAGGGTTATTCGGTTAGGTTGTGTATGCTAAGCTTGGATGGGAGAGCTTTATATTTTGTTCTGTAAAATTCTCTTCGGTGGTGTTCTGCTCTCTACTGTGCTCCAGAATGTACGGCTAGTCTCTGGCGAGGGCTGCAGTAGCTGTCTCCACATGGTAGGTTGTGTTACGTTATGTTTGGTTATGCTCTGTTGGTTTGGATTATGCCTGGCCAAGTATGACTTTACCGATGTACACTGCCATTCTATGGATTTCTCCGCCCTACTCTATACCAATATGTCCTGCTTGGATCTGGGGAGACCAATAGTAGTGGTCGCTGCACTTTAGGTTCAGTTATGTTCCGGTTGGTTAGGTTAGGATCGTATATCTTTGAGTTCAGCGCTCTAACCTGCTATTAAGTGGATATCTGCCTCCTACAGAGATCTAATATCTTCAGCTTGGCTCCGGTAAGCCCAGAAATAGAGGTTTCGGCACTTTATATCGGGTCAGGTAGCGCTCGGTTAGGTTGGGTCGGGCTAAGTTTGGACAGGCTAGCTTTAACTTCTGTGCTGTGCACTGATATTCGTTGCATTTCTGCGCTCTAATGTGTTCTAATATGTACTGCTTTGCTCTGGGGAGGGCGGCAATAGCGGTCTCGGCACGTTATGTTGAGATAGGATATGTTTGGCTATGTCCTGTTTGCTTGTGTTAGGTTTGGGTAGCTTTGACTTTTATGACATGGAAAGCGATCCTATGGATTTCGGCATCCAACTCTATACTAATGTGTCCTGCTTGCCTCTGGGGAGGGGGGGCAACGATAGTGGTTGCGGCACTTTAGGTTGATTTATATTACTCTCGGTTATGTTACGGTTGGCTAGGTCAGTAGAGGGTAGCTTTGACTTTAGTGCCATAGTCTGCAATTAGGTGGATTTCTGCGTCCTACACTGCTCTAATATCTTCAGCTTGCACGTGGGAAGGCCAGCAATCGTGGTATCGGCACATTACGTTTGGACATGTCAGGTTCGGTTCTGTTGGGTCAGGCTAAGTTTGGAAGGGATAGATTTAACTCTGTGCAGATCACTGCAATTCGGTGAATTTCTGCGCTCTGGTGCGCTGCAGTATGCCCTGCATGACTCTGGAGATGGCAGCAATAACGGTCTCCGCACGTTAGGTTGAGTTATCGTATGTTTGGTGAAGTCCACCTTGTTGTGGGCTAGGTTTAGGTATTATTGACTTTTCTGACATACACTGCGACTCTATGGATATCCGCGCTCAACTCTCCACTAATGTGTACTACTTGGCTCTTGGAAGGCCACCAATAGTGGTCGCGTCACGTTAGGTTTCGTTAGGATACGTTTGGTTTTGTTACGTTTGGTTCGGTTAGGAGATGATAGCTTTGACTTTAGCGCTATCGTCTGCTGCTAGGTGGATCTCTGCGTCCTACTCTGCTCTAATATATTCAGCCTTGCTCTGGAATGGCCAGCAATAGAGGGTTCGACAAGTTATGTCGTGCCTTGTTACGTACGGTTAGGTTGCGTAAGGCTAAGTTTGGATATGATTGCTTTCACTTTTGTGATTTGGACTGCTATTCGGTTCAATTTCTGCGCTCTACTACGCACAAGTATGTCCTACTTGGCTCCGGGGAGGGCAGCTACAGCGGTCGCGGCATGTTAGGTTCAGTTACGCTACGTTTGGTTATGTCCTGTTGGTTAGGGTAAGGTCTGTGTAGCTATGACTTTTCTGATATACACTGCGATTTTATGGACTTCTGCGCTCTATTCTCCACTACTGTGTTCTGCATGGCTCCTGCGAGGCACGAAACAGTGGTCACGGCAAGTTAGGTAGATTCAGGTTACGCTTGGTCATGTTATTGTTGGATAGGCTAGGAGGGGATAGATATGACTTTAGTGCTACTGCGTGCTATTATGAGGATTCTTGCGCCATACTGATTTCTAATATTTTCATCTTGGCGATTGGAAAGCCAGCAATAGTGGCCTCTGCACGTTACGATGAGAGAGGTTACGTTCAATTGGGTTGGGTTTGGCCACGTTTGCTTAGGAGAGCTTTCACTTTCGTGCTTTACGCAGCTATTCGATGGATTTCTGAGCTCTAATGTGCTCTAGCATGACCTGCTTGACTCTGTGAATGGCAGGAATAGCGGCCTCAGCGCGTTATGTCTATTTAAGCTGTGTCCGGTTTTGTTCCGTTGGTTTGACTTAGGTTTGGGTAGCTCTGACTCTCCTGTTACACTCGGCGACTCTATGGACATCCGCGTTCAACTCTACACTAATGTGTACTGCTTGGCTCTGGGGAGGCCACCAACAGTGGTCTCGGCACGTTAGGTTTTGTTAGGCTATGCTTGTCTGTGTTCCATTTGATTGGGTTAGGCTTGGGATGCTTTGTCTTTTCTGATGTACACTGCGATTCTATGAACTTCTGCGGCCTACTCTCCACTAACATGCTCTGCTTGGCTCTGGGGGGCCTGCAATAGTGGTCATGGCACGATAGTATGAGCTAGGCTACGTTTGGTTATGTGACCATTGGCCAGGCTAGGAGAGGGTATCTTTGACTTTAGGGCTACAGTCTGCTATTTGGCGGATTTCTGCACCCTACGGAGCTCTAATGGCTTCAGTCTGTCTCTGGGAAAGCCAGCAATAGTGGTTTCGGCTCGTTATTTTGAGACATATTGCGTTTGGTTAGGCTTTCTTAGGGAAAGTTTGTTTATGATAGCTTTAAGTTCCGTTCTGTACTCTGATATATGGTGGATTTCTGCGCTCTATTGAGCTCTGGTGTGTCCTGTCTGGCTCTGTGCAGGACAGCAATAGCGGTCTCGGCACTTTAGGCTGAGTTAGGTTATATTTGGTGGTTCTCGGTTGGTTTGGGTTAGGTTTACGCACCTTTGGCGTTTCTGATATACATTGCGATTCTACGGATTTCTGCGTCCTGCTCTCCGCTAATGTATCCTGCTTGGCTCTGGGGAGGCTAGTAACAGTGGTGGAGGCACGTCAGGTTGAGATAGGTTATGTTTGGCTATGTTACTGTTGGATGGGTTAGGGGGGATAGCCTTGACTTTAATGCTACAGTCCTCTATTAGGTGGATTTCTGCGCCATTCAGTGCTGTAATGCTTTCAGCCTGGCTATGGGAAGGCCAGAAATAGTGGTCTCGTCGTGCTACGTTGAGTCAGGTTACATTCGGCTAGGTTGGTTCAGGATAAGTTTGGAAGGACAGCATCTGCTTTTGTGCCGAACACTGATATTCGGTAGGTTTCTGCATTCTGCAGTGCTCTGGTATGCCCTGCATGGCTCTGGGGGGCAGCAATATCGGTCTTGGAGCGTTATGTTGAGGGAGGGTATCTTTGTTTATGTACCCTTTGTTTTGTTTAGGTTTGAGTAGCTTTGACTTTTCTGATGTACACTACGATTGTATGTCTTTAAGCGTTCTACTCTATACTAATGTGTTCTGCTTCGTTCTGGGGCGGCCGGCAATAGTGGTGGCGGCACGTTCGGTTGAGTTACGTTACGTTCGGGTTATTGTAATAGTGGTTACGTTAGGAGAGGGTTGCTTCGACTTTAGTGCTACAGTCTCCTATTAGGTGTATTCCCGCGCCCTGCGGGGCTCTAATATCTTCAGCTTGGTCCTGGTAAGGCCAGCAATAGCGGCCTCGGCACTTTATGTTAGGTCAGGTTACGTTCAGTTGGGCGGGATTAGGCTAATTTTGGTTAGGATTGGTTTAACTCTTGTGTTGTACACTGCTATTCGAGGATTTCAGCGCTCTACTGGGATCTCGTATTTCCTGCTTTGGTCTTGGGAGGGGAGCACTAGCGGTTTCGGCACAGAGTGCTGAATCGAATTATTCTCGGTTAGGTTGTGTTAGGCGAACTTCGGTTAGTATATGTTTAACTTTTGTGCTGTGCACTGCAATACGGTAGATTCCTGCGCTCCAGTGGGCTCTAGTATGCCCTTCTTGGCACTGGGGAGGGCAGCATTAGCGGTGTCGCCACGTTTGGTTGAGTCATGCTAGGTTTGGTTATGTTACCATTGGTTAGGTAAGGAGAGGATAGCTTTGACTTTAGAGCTATAGTCCGCTATTAAGATGATCTCTGCGCCCCATAGTGCTCCAATATTTTCGTCTTGGCTCTGGGAAGGCCAGCAATGGTTGTCTCGTCACGTTACGTTGAGTCAGGTTACGTTCGGTTAGGTTGGGTTAAGCTAAGTATGTTTAGGATAGGTTTAACTTTTGTTCTGTACATTGGTATAAGGGGGATTTCTGCGCTGTGCTGTGCTCTAGTATTTACAGCTTTGCTTATACGCTTGTTTATGTTACGATTGGCTATGTTAGGAGAGGATTGCTTTGACTTGTGTGCTGTAGTTATCTATTAGGTGCAATTCTGAGCAGTACAGTGCTCTACTGCTTTGAGCTTGGCTCCGGGAAGCCCATCAATGGAGGCCTCTGCATGTTACGTTAAGTCAGGTTACGTTCGGTTAGTTTGGGTCAGGATAGGTTTGGTCAAGGTATCATTAACTTTTGTGCTGTACACTGATAATCGGCGGCTTTCTGCGCTCTACTGTGCTCTAGTATGTCCTGCTTGGCCCTGGGTAGGGCAGCAATAGCGGTCTCGGCACGTTAGGTTGTGCTATGCTACGTTTGGCTATGGTCGGTTCGTCTGTGTTAGGCTTGGGTTGCTTTGACTTTTCTGATATACACTGCTATTCTATGGATTTCTGGCTTCCACTGTCCACTAATGTGCTCTGCTTGGGTCCGGAGACGCCAACAATAGCGGTCGCGGCACGTTAGCTCGAGTTATGCTATGTTTGGTAGTGTTCTGCTGGTTTGGGTTAGTTTCAGCAAGCTTTGACTTTTCTGATATACACTGCGATACTGTGGATATATGCGTTGTACTCTGCACTACCGCGTCCTGCTCGGCTCTGTGCAGGCCAGCAATGGTGCTCTCGGCACAGTATGTTTAGTCAAGTTACGTTCGGTTAGTTTGGGTTAGGCTAAGTTTGGTTATGATAGCTTTAACTTTTGGCAGTACACTGCTCTAAGGTGGATTTCTGCGCTGTACTGTGCTCTAGTACGTCCTGCTTTATTCTGGCGAAGGCAGCAACAGCGTCCTCGGCTCGTTAGGCTGAGTTAGACTATGCGTGGCTATGTTCCGTTGATTTGTGTTAGGTTCGGTTAGCATTGACTTCTCTGATATACCCTGCGATTCTATGGACTTCTGCGTTCTACTCTCCACTTATGTGTTCTGCTTGGGTCTGGGAGGCCAGCAATAGAGATCGCGGCTCGTTAGTTTGAGTTAGGTTACGTTTGGTTATGTTACGGTTTGATAGGTTAGGATAGGAAACCTTTGACTTCAGTGCTTTAGCCTGCTATTGGGTGGACATCTGCGCCCTACAGTGATCAAATATTTTCAGCTTGGCTCTGGGTGGGCCAGCAATTGTGGACTAGCCAAGTTATATTGGGTCAGATTACGTGCGGTTAGGTTGATTTATGCTAAGTTTGGATAGGACAGCTTTAACCTTTGTGCTGTACACTGCTAGTGGGCGGAATTCTGCGCTCTGCGGAACTCTGGTATGTCCTGATCTACTCTGCGAAGGGCATCAATACCTGCCTCGGCACTTTGCTTTGAGTTAGGCTGTGTTTGGATATGTTTTGTTGGTTTTGCTTAGGTTTGGCTTGCTTTGACTTTTCTGATATACACTGCAATTCTATGGATTTCTGCGCCCTACTCTCCACTAATGTTCTCTTATTTTCTCCGGGGAGGACAGCAATAGTGATCGCGGGACGTTAGTTTGAGTTATGTTACTTTCGGTTATGTTACGATTGGTTCGGTTAGAAGAGGATAGCTTTGGCTTTAGCTATAGTCCGCTGTTCGGTGGATTTCTGCGCCCTACAGAGCTTTAGAATTTTCAGATTGGCTCTGTGATGGCCACCAGTAGCGGCCTCGGCACGTTATAATGTGTCAGTCTTCGTTCGATTATGTTGCGTTAGGCAAAGTTTGGTTAGGATAGCTTTAAGCTTTGCGCTGTACACTGCTATTCGGTGGATTTCTGCGCTGTACGGTGCTCTAGCATGTCCTGCTTGGATCTGCGGTGGGCAGCATTTGCGGTATCTGTACGTTAGGTTGGGTTAGGCTGCGTTTGTTTATGCCCCGTTGCTTCGGGTTACGTTTGGGAAGCTTCGACTTTTCTGATATACACTGCGATTCTATTGACTACTGCGATCTACCTCTCACTAATGTGTTCTGCTTGGCACTGCGGAGGCCGGCAATGGGGTTTGCGGCCCGTTAGTTTGAGTTAGCTTACTGTTGGTTAGGTTAGGGGAGGATAGCTTTGACTTTAGTGCTATAGTCTGTTGTTAGGTGAATTTCTGCGCCCGTTTTTGATATATATTTTCAGCTTGGATCTGGGAAGTCCAGCAATATGTGTCGCGGCAGGATGGGTTGAGTTAGGTTACGTTTGGTTATATCACAATTGGTTATGTTAGGAGAGGATAGCTCTGCTTTAATGCTGTATTCTGATATTAGGTGAATTCCTGCGCCATACAGTGCAGTAATATTTTCTGTTCGGGTCTGGGAGGCAAGAAGTAGTGGTCTTGGCGAGTAAGGTTTAGTCAGGTTACGTTCGGCTTGGATAGATTAGGCTAAGTTTGGTTATGCTTGCATTAACTTTTGTGCTGTACACTTCTGTCCGGTGCACTTCCGCGCTCTCCTGTGCTCTGGTATGTTCTGCTTGGATCTGGGGGGTGGAGCAGTTGCGGCCTCGGCACTGTAGTTTGTGTTGGGCTATGTTAGGCGATGTTCTGATGGTTTGAGTTATGATTGCGGTATACACTGCGATTCTATGGATTTCTGCGCTCCGCTGTCCGCTAGTGTGCTCTGCTTGGCACAGGGTAGGCCAGTAGTTGTGGCCGCGACACGTTAGGTTGAGCTTGGTAACGTTTGGCAATGAGACGATATGTCAGGTTAGGAAGAGCATCTTTGACTTTAGTGCTATAGTCTGCAATTAGAAGGATTTCTGCGCCCTACAGTGCTGTAATATCTTCACTGTTAGGAAGAGCATCTTTGACTTTAGTGCTATAGTCTGCAATTAGAAGGATTTCTGCGCCCTACTGTGCTGTAATATCTTCATCTTGGCTCTGGGAAGTACAGCAATATTGGCCTCGGCACGTTACGTTCTTTCAGGTTACGTCCGGTTAGGTTGGTTTAGGCTAAGCTTTCTTAGGGTAGCTTCAACTATTGTGCTGCACACTGCTGCACGGTGGACCTCTGCGCTCTACTGTCGTCTAGTATGCCCTGCTTGGCCCTGCGAAAGGCAGCAATAGCATTCACGGCGAGTATGCTTGAGATGGGCTATGTTTGTTTATGTTCTGTTCCTTTCGGTCAGGATCATGTAGCTTCGACTTTTCTGATGTGCACGGCGATTCTATGGATTTCTGCGTTCTACTCTCCACTAATGTATTCTCCTTGGATCTGTGGAGACCAGAAATAGTGGTAGCCACACGTTAGCTTGAATTATGCTAGGTTCTTTTATGTTACGATTGTTTATGTTAGGAGAGGATAGCTTTGACTTGAGCGTTGCAGTCAGCTATTAGGTAGATTTCTGCGCCCTTCAGTGCTCTAATATTTTCAGCTCCTGTATGGGAAGGCCAGCAATAGTGGTCTCGGCACCTTATGTTCAGTCATGTTACACCCGGTTAGGGTCGGTCAGGGCGAGATAGGTCATGGCAGCTATAACCTTTGTGCTGTACAATGCTATTCGGTGGAGGTCTACCATCTACTGTCCACTAGTATGTCTTGCTTGGCTCTGGGGTGGGCAGCAATGGCGTTCCATGGACTTTAAGTGGAGTTAGGCTATGTTAGGATATGTTCTGTTGGTTTGGGCCAGGTGTGGGTAGCTTTGACTTTTCTGATATACACTGCGATTATGTGGATATCTGCGTTCGACTCTCCACTAAAGCATTCTGGTCGCGGCAGGTTAGGTTGAGCCACATTACGTTTGGCTACATTACGGTTGTCTAGTTTAGGAGCGGATAGCTTTGACTTTAGTGCCGTGGTCTGCTATTAGGTGTATTTCTACGCCCTACAGTGCTCTAATACTTTCTCTTGGCTCTGGGAAGACCAGTAATAGTGTTCGCGGCACGTTATCTTGTGTTAGCTTACGTTTGGTTATGTTACGATTGCTTAGGTTAGGAGAGGGTAGCCTCACTTTAGTGCTATATTCTGCTGTTAGGTGGTTTTCAGCGCCATACAGTACTCTAACATTTTCAGCTTAGCTCCGTGAAGAACAGCTACAGCGGTCTCTGCACGTTATGTGGAGGCAGGTTTCGCCTGGTTAAGTTAGGTTAGGCTAAGGATTGTCAGAGTATCTTTGATTATTGTGCTGTACACTGTTATTCTGCGGATTTCTGCGATCAACTGTGTACTCGTATGTAATGCTTGGCCGTGGGCAGGGCAGCAATAGCGTCCTCGACACGAGAGTTTGATTTGGACTCCGTTTGTCTCTGTCCTGTTGGTTCGGGGTAGGCTTACTGTGTTCTACTCTCCACTAACGTTTTCTGGTTTGCTCTGTGGAGGTCAGCATTTGTGATCGCGGCACGTTTGGCTGAGTTCGGTAACGTTTGGTTATGTCACAGTTGGTTAGGTTCGGAGAGCATAGCTTTGACTATAATGCTACAGCCTGCTGTCAGGCGGGCTTCTGAGAACTACATTGCTCCAGTAATTCCAGCTTGTCTTTGAGAAGGCCAGCAATTGTGGTCTCGGCTCGTAAGGCTGAGTGAGGTTACGTTCGGTTATGTTGGGTCAGGCTACGTTTGGTTAGCATAGCTTTAACTGTCGTGCTCTACGCTGCTATTCAGTGGACTTCTGCGTTGTATTGTGCTGTAGTATGTCCTGATTGGCTCTGGGGAGCCCAGCAATGGCGGTCGCGGCACGAAAGGTTGAGTTGGGTTACGTTTGGCTTAGTTAGGTCAGGTTAGGTTTCGTTATGGTGACTTTGTCTTCCGTGCTATACACTGCAATTTCGTGGGTTTCTGCGCCCTAGTGTCCTCTAATATGATTCGTTCGGCTCCGGGGAGGCCAGCAATAGTGGTCTCGGCACGTGAGGTTTAGACATGATTCATTTGTTCTGGTTATGTACGGTCAGGCTAGGTTTGAGTAACTTCGACTTTTCTGCTATACACTGCAGTTCTATGCATTTCTCCGCTATATTCTCCTCTAATATGTTCTGCTCGGCTCTGGTAATGGCAGCAATAGGTTTATCGGCACGTTAGGTTTAGTTAGGTTACGTATGGCTTCGTTACGTTTGCTAAGGTTAGGATATGATAGCTTCGGGTTTTGTGCTACACACAGCTATTCCACGTACTTCTGCCATCTACTGGGCTGCTTTATATTCTCTTGACTCTGGAGACGCCAGCAATAGCAGTCGCAGTAACAAAGGTGATGTTGTGTTGCGTTTGGTTAGAGTAGCTTCGCCTTCTGTGCTATACACTTCCATTCTTCCGATTTCTGCACTCTACTCTCCTATAATATGTTCTGCTTGGATCTGTCGAGTTCAGCAATTGTGATGTCGGCGCGTTGTTCGGTTATTCTTTATTCGGCAAGATAGGGTAGGTAATGTAGTGTTTGGAAATCCTGGACTTTTGTGCTGTACATTGCAATGCGGCGGATATCTGCGCTACACTGTTCTCTAGTATACTCTGCTTGGCTCTGTGGAAGCCAGCACAAGCGCTCTCGACACGTTACGTTAAATTATGTGATTGGTACTGCAAAGTTACGTTTGGTTAAGTTAGGATAGGGTAGCTTCTGACCTTTGTCCTATGCTCTGCGGTTTTATGGAATTCTGCACACCACAACTCCTCTAATATGTGCTGCTCGTGTCTAGGGAGGGAAGCAATGTTTGTCTCGTCACGTTAGGTTGAGCTATGCTACGCCTGGTTGCGTTACGATTGGTTAGGTTAGGATATGACAATTTCCACTCTTGCGCTGCAAACTGTTGTTCGGTGGACTTCTGCGCACTATATTCCTCTACCCAACTCTGCTCGACTCTGGGGATGCAAGCAATAGTGTTCGAGGCACGCTAGGTTGCGTTTCATTACGTTTGGTTTGTGTAGGTTGGGTTATATTTCGCTAGAATGGCTTTGACCTCGTGCTAACCATTGCTATTTCGTCGATTTCTGCGCACTACTGTGCTCTAGTACATTCTTCTTGCCTCTGCCGAGGGTAGCCATGGCGGCCTTGGCACGTTAGTTTCTTTAGCGTCCCATATGCCTATGCTACGTTTGGTTTGGTTAGGACAGGATAGCTTTGACTTTTGTGCCGTACACTGGCACTTGGTGGATTTCTTCGCTCTACTTCACTCTGCTGAACATTGCTCGGCTACGGGGAAGCAAGCAATAGTTGTCGTGGCAAGTTTGTTTCAGGTAGGTTACGTTCGGTTGGGTTAGGTTGGGTTATGCTTTGTTATGGTAGATTTGACTTTCGTACTATACACGGTTATTGGATGGATTTCTGCGGTATACTGTGCTCTGCTGTGTTCTGCTTGTCTCTGTGGAGGCCAGCAGTAGTGGCCTTGGCACGTTAGTTGAGTTAGGTTACGTTCGGATATGTTACGTTTGGTTAGTTTGGGACAGGAAAGCTTTAACTTTTGCGCTGTGCACCGCGATACTGTAGGATCCAGCGGTCTACTCTATCCCAATATGTTCTGACTGGCCATGGGGGGCAGCAATAGCGGTCTCGGCACGTTAGGTTCACTTATGTTACGTTTGGTTTTTTTACGTTTGGTTATGCTGGGACAGGATAGATATGACTTCTGCGCTATGCACTGCTTTTCGGTGTTTTTGCTGTGCTCTACATTGGTCTAGCATATTCTGCCTGGCTCTGGAGAGGCCATCAGGGGACGCCCCGGCATGTTAGGTAGATTTATGTTACGCTTGGTTATGTTACGTTTGGTTCGGTTTAGACAGGATATCATTGACCTCTTTGCTATGCACGGCTATTCGGTTAATTTCTACGCTCTACTGATTTCTGATATGGTCTGCTTGGCCTTGTGGAGGACAGCAATTGTGCCCTCGTCACGTTATGTTTAGTTACGCTACGTTCGGTTAGCTCTGGTTTGGTCAAGTTAGGTTAGAGTATCTTTCACTTTTGGACCGTACACCGCAATGATGTGTATACCCGTGTTCTACTGTCCTCCAGTATATCTATCTTGGCGCTGGCGGGCCAGCAATGGTGACCTTGGCACCTTAGCATGAGTTGGATTACGTACGGCTTTGTTACGTTTGGCTATGTTAGAAGAGGACAGCTTTGACTTTTCCGCTATACGCTCCTACTCGGTGTATTTCTGCAAAGTACTGTGCTCTAGTATGCTCTGCTTTGCACTGGGGAGGTCAGGAATGGTGGTCTCGCCACGTTATGCCGAGTTATGCTACGTTCGGTTAGTTTTGGTTTGGTCATGTCTGGTTAGGATATTTCTCGCTCTTGTGCTATGGACTGCAATGCAGTGGAAATCTACACTCTCCTGTGCTCTTGTATTTTGTGCTTGGCCCTGGATGACTCTGCAGCGGTTTCCTCGGTTCGTTGGGTTGAGTTCGGTTACGTTTGGGTGTGTTACGTTTGGTTAGGATAGGATAGGTTCGCTTTGACTTTTGTGCTATACAATGCGATCCTATGGTCATCTGCGCTCTACTCTCCTGTAATATGTTATGCTTGGCTCTTGGGAGTTCAGCAACACATGTCTCGGCACGTTAGGTTGTGATATGTTATGATTGGTTTCGTTAGGTTTGGTTAGCTTAGGATCGGACAGACTCAACTTTTGAGATATGTCTGCTATTCGGTGGATTTCTGCGCTCTACTTTGCTCTACCGTAACCCACTCGACGTCGTGGGGGCCAGCAGTAGTGGTCGTGGCACCATAGGTTTTGCTAGGATACGTTCTGCTAGCTTGGTAGGGTAAACTTCGGTCAGGATAGCTTAGACTTTCGTGCTATACACTGTTACTCGGTGGATTTCTGCGCTCTACTGTGCTCTAGTATACTCTGCGCGGCTATGGGGCGGTCAGCAATTATGGCCGCGCCACGTTATGTAGCCTTATGTTGCGTCTGGTTATGTTAAAATTGGTTAGGTTTAGATAGGGTTGCTTCGACTTTTGTACTGTGAACGTCAGGGCGCCGGATTTCCGTGCTCTACTGTGCTCTAGTATCATATTCTAGGCTCTTGGTATGCTAGCAATAGTGGTCTTGGCACGTTAGGTTGAGTCATGTTACGTTTTGCTGCGTTACATTTGGATATATTAGAAGATGATAGCTTTGAATTTTGTGCTATACGCTGCTATCCGATGGATTTCTGCGCTCTATGTTGCTCAATTATATTCGGCACGCCTCTCGGGACACCAGCATTAGTGGTCATGTCACTTTAGTTTGTGTCAGGTTACTCATCGTTAGGTTAGGCTCCGTTAGGTTAGGTTACGATAGGTTTGGTTAGGATGTCGTTGACATTTGTGCCATACACCGCAGTCCAGGGGGTTTCAGCGCCCTAGTGTCCTCTAATATGTCTTGTTTGGCTTTGAGGTGTCCAGCAGTGGTGTTCTCGGCACGTGAAGTACAGTCAGGCTATATTCGGATATGTCAGGTTAGGCCATTTAATGTTCCGATATCCTTGTCTTTTGTGCAATACACCGCAATGCGGCGGATATCTGGGCACTAGATTGATCTAGTATATTCTGCTTGACCCTGGGGACGCCAACAATATCAGTCGCGGCACGTTAGGTTGCGCTGTGTTACGTTTGATTTGGCTACATTTGGATATGTTTGGTTACGGAGGCTTTAACTTTCGTGCTATACATAGCCATTTGGTAGATTTCCGCGGTCTACTGTGCTTCAGTCTGCACTGCTTGGTCTGGGCAGGCCCGCAATGGTGGCCTCGGCACGTTACTTTGAGTTAGGGAACTTGTGGTTTCGTTTGGTTGGGAAGGTATAGGTCAATATGTCTGTGTCCCTTGTGCTATACCCTGCAGTGCGGATGGCTTCTGCCATCTACGTTACGTTTGGTTTTTTTACGTTTGGTTAGCTTAGGATGGGGTAGCATTGACTCTTGAGCTGTACAGTGCCATTATATGGATTGTTGCGCCCTACTCTCCTGTAATATGATCTGCTCCGCTATGGGGAGGCCGGCAATAATCGTCGCGGGCCGTTAGGTTGAGTTAGGTTACGTTTGGTTATTGTTAAAGTTGGTTAGGTTAGTAGAGGGTTGCATAGACTTTTCTGTTATACACTGCTGTACGGTGGATATCTGTGCTCTTCTGCGCTCTGGTGCGCTCTGCTCTTTGGGTATGTGACGTTTGGTTAGGTTAGGAGATGATAGCTTTGACCTTTGTGCTATACGCCCTTGCTCGGTGGATTTCTGCGATCTACGCTGCTCTATCGCATATTGCTTGTCTCTGTGGGCGCCAGGAATTGTGGCCGCGGCTCGCTAGGTTGAGTTACGTTACGTTCGGTTAGTTTAGGTTTGATTAGTTTTGGCTAGGGTAGCTTTGACTTTTATGATATACACTGCTGTTCTGTGGAATTCTGCGCACTACATTGACCTAATGTTCTCTGCTTGGCTCTGTTGAAGACAGGAATATTAATCTCGGCACCTTACTTTGCGTTAGGATACGATTGGTAAGACCGGCCTATGGCAGACTGTATTAGGGTACCTTATACTCTTGTGCTATACACAATGATCCGTTGGAATTCTGGGTTCTTCTGTGCTCTGCTGCATTCTGCTTGGCCCTGGCGAGTCCAGCTATAGCGGTCGCTGCACGTTATGTAGAGTTAGGCTAGGTTTGGTAATGTTATGTATGCCCGGGTTAGGTCTGGGTCGCTTTGCCATTTCTGCTATAGGCTGCAATTCCATGGATTTCTGCCCTCCACTCACACGTAATATGTTCTGCCTGGATCTGGCGAGGGCAGAAATAGAGCTCTCGTCACGTTAGGTTGAGTCAGGTTACGATTGTTTACGCTATGTTTGGTTATGTTAGGATCGGATAGATGTGACTTTTGTGCTGCACCCTGCTGTTCGTTGTTTTTCTGCGATCTACGGTGCTCTAGTGTATTCTGCTTGGCCCTGGCATGACTTGCAATGGTGTCCTCGGCCCGATAATCTGAGTTAAGTTACGTTCGGCATTGTTACGTTTGGTTATGATAGGTTAGGTTAGCTTTGGTCAGGTTACCTTACACTTTTGTGCTACACACTGATCTTCGGTGGTTTTCTGCACTCTACATTACTCTACCATACTCTGCTCGACACTGGGGTGACCAGCAAGGGTGGCTTCATAGCGAAAGGTTAAGTTATATTACGCTTGGTTTGGTAATGTGTGGCCATGTCCGGTCAGTGTAGCTTTGACTTTCGTGCCATGCACTGATATTCGGAGGCTTTCTGCGCTCAACTATGCGCTGCTACAAACTAATTGACCCTCGGGTGGCCAGCAACAGTGGTCTCAGCACGCTGTGTTGAGTTCTCTTACGTAAGGTTATGTGACGATTGTTTATGTTAGGAAATGTTAGCTTTGACTTTTGCGCTGTACACTGCCATTCGGCGGATCACAGCGTTCCACTGTGCTCTAATACGTTCTGCTTTGCTCAGGGTGGCCAGCAATAGTGGCCTCGGCACGTTAGGCTGGGGCTAGGATACGTTCGGTTACGTTACGTATGACTATGTTAGGATATGGTTACTTTGACTTTTGTGCTATACACTGCGATTATATGGACTTCTGCGATCTACACTGCTCTTACATGTTCTGCTTGGATCTGGGGCGGGTTGCAATAATGGTCTCGGCACGTTAGCTTTAGATATGTCACGCTAGGGTACGGTACGTTTGATTAGGTTAGGATGGGATAGCTTCGACTTTTGTGCTGTACACTGCTATTCGTAGGATTTCTGCGCTCTTCTGTGCTCTAATATTTTCTGGTTGGCCCTGGGGATGCCAGCAATGGTGACCTCGGCACGATAGGTTGTTTTCGGTTACGTTTTGTTAAGTTAGGTTTTGCTATGTTATGTTAAGAAAACTTTGACTTTCGTGTTATACTGTGTTATTCGGTGGATTTCTGCGATCTACTGTGCTCTACTGCATTCTGCATGGCTCCAGGGGGACAGCGATAGTGGTCGCGGCACGCTATGTTGAGTTATGCCACCTTTGGTTAGGTTACGTTAGTTGGGGTTAGGTACGTATAGGTGTTACATTTCTGCTATAAACTGAGATTCTGTGGATTTCTGTGCCCTGCAGTCCTCTAATACCTCATGCTCGACTCTGGGGAGGCCAGAAATAGTGTTCGCGGCATGTAAGGTTGTATTACGTTACGTTTGATTAGGTTCTTGTGGGTAAGATATTACAGGATGGCTTTCACTTTCGTGCTGTACACGGCTGTTCGGTGAAATTCTGCACTCTACTGTGTACTAATATTCTCTGCTTCGCTCTGAGGGAGCCAGCAATATGGGTCTCGGCTCGTCAGGTTTATTATTCTACGTTTTGTAAAGTTCGGTTATGCCAGGATAGGTAAGTATAACATTGACTTTTATAATGTTCACTAATATTTGTTGGCCTTCTGCGCTCTACTTTGCTGTAGTATATTCTTTTTGGATCTGGAGAGGTCTGCAAGGATGGTCTCGGAAAGTTAGGGTGAGATTTGTTTCGTTTGGTTGGGTCATTTTTGTTTATGTTTGGTTAGTATAGCTCTGCCTTGTGTGCTATACGCTGCGTTCGGTCGATTCCCGCGCTCTACATCACACTGCTATACTCTGCTCGGCTCCCGTGAGGCCAGCAATAGTCGCCGTGGCACGTCAGGTTTTGTCAGGTTACGTGGGGTTAGGTAAGGTTAGGACATGTTTGGCAAGTATAGCTCTGATTATTGCATTATACACTGCAATTCTGTCGATTTCTGCGCTATACTCTGCTCTAGCATGTCCTCCTTGGCTCTGAGGAGTCCAGCAATAGTGGTCACGGCACGCTAGCTTGGGTTTTAGGTTGAGTCATGTTACGTTTTGCTGCGTTACATTTGGATATATTAGAAGATGATAGCTTTGAATTTTGTGCTATACGCTGCTATCCGATGGATTTCTGCGCTCTATGTTGCTCAATTATATTCGGCACGCCTCTCGGGACACCAGCATTAGTGGTCATGTCACTTTAGTTTGTGTCAGGTTACTCATCGTTAGGTTAGGCTCCGTTAGGTTAGGTTACGATAGGTTTGGTTAGGATGTCGTTGACATTTGTGCCATACACCGCAGTCCAGGGGGTTTCAGCGCCCTAGTGTCCTCTAATATGTCTTGTTTGGCTTTGAGGTGTCCAGCAGTGGTGTTCTCGGCACGTGAAGTACAGTCAGGCTATATTCGGATATGTCAGGTTAGGCCATTTAATGTTCCGATATCCTTGTCTTTTGTGCAATACACCGCAATGCGGCGGATATCTGGGCACTAGATTGATCTAGTATATTCTGCTTGACCCTGGGGACGCCAACAATATCAGTCGCGGCACGTTAGGTTGCGCTGTGTTACGTTTGATTTGGCTACATTTGGATATGTTTGGTTACGGAGGCTTTAACTTTCGTGCTATACATAGCCATTTGGTAGATTTCCGCGGTCTACTGTGCTTCAGTCTGCACTGCTTGGTCTGGGCAGGCCCGCAATGGTGGCCTCGGCACGTTACTTTGAGTTAGGGAACTTGTGGTTTCGTTTGGTTGGGAAGGTATAGGTCAATATGTCTCTGTCCCTTGTGCTATACCCTGCAGTGCGGATGGCTTCTGCCATCTACTGTGCTCATTAATATTCTGCTTGGCTATGGAGACGCCAGGACCTTTGGTCTCAGCACGTTATGTAGTGATAAGTCACGTTCGCTTATTTTACGTTTGGTTAGCTTAGGATGGGGTAGCATTGACTCTTGAGCTGTACAGTGCCATTATATGGATTGTTGCGCCCTACTCTCCTGTAATATGATCTGCTCCGCTATGGGGAGGCCGGCAATAATCGTCGCGGGCCGTTAGGTTGAGTTAGGTTACGTTTGGTTATTGTTAAAGTTGGTTAGGTTAGTAGAGGGTTGCATAGACTTTTCTGTTATACACTGCTGTACGGTGGATATCTGTGCTCTTCTGCGCTCTGGTGCGCTCTGCTCTTTGGGTATGTGACGTTTGGTTAGGTTAGGAGATGATAGCTTTGACCTTTGTGCTATACGCCCTTGCTCGGTGGATTTCTGCGATCTACGCTGCTCTATCGCATATTGCTTGTCTCTGTGGGCGCCAGGAATTGTGGCCGCGGCTCGCTAGGTTGAGTTACGTTACGTTCGGTTAGTTTAGGTTTGATTAGTTTTGGCTAGGGTAGCTTTGACTTTTATGATATACACTGCTGTTCTGTGGAATTCTGCGCACTACATTGACCTAATGTTCTCTGCTTGGCTCTGTTGAAGACAGGAATATTAATCTCGGCACCTTACTTTGCGTTAGGATACGATTGGTAAGACCGGCCTATGGCAGACTGTATTAGGGTACCTTATACTCTTGTGCTATACACAATGATCCGTTGGAATTCTGGGTTCTTCTGTGCTCTGCTGCATTCTGCTTGGCCCTGGCGAGTCCAGCTATAGCGGTCGCTGCACGTTATGTAGAGTTAGGCTAGGTTTGGTAATGTTATGTATGCCCGGGTTAGGTCTGGGTCGCTTTGCCATTTCTGCTATAGGCTGCAATTCCATGGATTTCTGCCCTCCACTCACACGTAATATGTTCTGCCTGGATCTGGCGAGGGCAGAAATAGAGCTCTCGTCACGTTAGGTTGAGTCAGGTTACGATTGTTTACGCTATGTTTGGTTATGTTAGGATCGGATAGATGTGACTTTTGTGCTGCACCCTGCTGTTCGTTGTTTTTCTGCGATCTACGGTGCTCTAGTGTATTCTGCTTGGCCCTGGCATGACTTGCAATGGTGTCCTCGGCCCGATAATCTGAGTTAAGTTACGTTCGGCATTGTTACGTTTGGTTATGATAGGTTAGGTTAGCTTTGGTCAGGTTACCTTACACTTTTGTGCTACACACTGATCTTCGGTGGTTTTCTGCACTCTACATTACTCTACCATACTCTGCTCGACACTGGGGTGACCAGCAAGGGTGGCTTCATAGCGAAAGGTTAAGTTATATTACGCTTGGTTTGGTAATGTGTGGCCATGTCCGGTCAGTGTAGCTTTGACTTTCGTGCCATGCACTGATATTCGGAGGCTTTCTGCGCTCAACTATGCGCTGCTACAAACTAATTGACCCTCGGGTGGCCAGCAACAGTGGTCTCAGCACGCTGTGTTGAGTTCTCTTACGTAAGGTTATGTGACGATTGTTTATGTTAGGAAATGTTAGCTTTGACTTTTGCGCTGTACACTGCCATTCGGCGGATCACAGCGTTCCACTGTGCTCTAATACGTTCTGCTTTGCTCAGGGTGGCCAGCAATAGTGGCCTCGGCACGTTAGGCTGGGGCTAGGATACGTTCGGTTACGTTACGTATGACTATGTTAGGATATGGTTACTTTGACTTTTGTGCTATACACTGCGATTATATGGACTTCTGCGATCTACACTGCTCTTACATGTTCTGCTTGGATCTGGGGCGGGTTGCAATAATGGTCTCGGCACGTTAGCTTTAGATATGTCACGCTAGGGTACGGTACGTTTGATTAGGTTAGGATGGGATAGCTTCGACTTTTGTGCTGTACACTGCTATTCGTAGGATTTCTGCGCTCTTCTGTGCTCTAATATTTTCTGGTTGGCCCTGGGGATGCCAGCAATGGTGACCTCGGCACGATAGGTTGTTTTCGGTTACGTTTTGTTAAGTTAGGTTTTGCTATGTTATGTTAAGAAAACTTTGACTTTCGTGTTATACTGTGTTATTCGGTGGATTTCTGCGATCTACTGTGCTCTACTGCATTCTGCATGGCTCCAGGGGGACAGCGATAGTGGTCGCGGCACGCTATGTTGAGTTATGCCACCTTTGGTTAGGTTACGTTAGTTGGGGTTAGGTACGTATAGGTGTTACATTTCTGCTATAAACTGAGATTCTGTGGATTTCTGTGCCCTGCAGTCCTCTAATACCTCATGCTCGACTCTGGGGAGGCCAGAAATAGTGTTCGCGGCATGTAAGGTTGTATTACGTTACGTTTGATTAGGTTCTTGTGGGTAAGATATTACAGGATGGCTTTCACTTTCGTGCTGTACACGGCTGTTCGGTGAAATTCTGCACTCTACTGTGTACTAATATTCTCTGCTTCGCTCTGAGGGAGCCAGCAATATGGGTCTCGGCTCGTCAGGTTTATTATTCTACGTTTTGTAAAGTTCGGTTATGCCAGGATAGGTAAGTATAACATTGACTTTTATAATGTTCACTAATATTTGTTGGCCTTCTGCGCTCTACTTTGCTGTAGTATATTCTTTTTGGATCTGGAGAGGTCTGCAAGGATGGTCTCGGAAAGTTAGGGTGAGATTTGTTTCGTTTGGTTGGGTCATTTTTGTTTATGTTTGGTTAGTATAGCTCTGCCTTGTGTGCTATACGCTGCGTTCGGTCGATTCCCGCGCTCTACATCACACTGCTATACTCTGCTCGGCTCCCGTGAGGCCAGCAATAGTCGCCGTGGCACGTCAGGTTTTGTCAGGTTACGTGGGGTTAGGTAAGGTTAGGACATGTTTGGCAAGTATAGCTCTGATTATTGCATTATACACTGCTATTCTGTCGATTTCTGCGCTATACTCTGCTCTAGCATGTCCTCCTTGACTCTGAGGAGTCCAGCAATAGTGGTCACGGCACGCTAGCTTGGGTTATGTTACGGTTGGCAAGATTAGGAGGGGATAGCTCCGACTTCAGTGCTATAATCTGCTGTTGGGTGGATTTCGGGGCCTTACAGTGCTCTAATATGTTCAGCTTTGCCGTGGGAAGGCCAGCAATAGTGGCCTCGGCACGATATGTACACTCAAGTTACGTTCGGTTACGTTGGTTTGGGCAATGTCTGGATAGGGTAGCATCACCTTCTGTGATGTGCACTCCTATACGGTGGAGTTCTGCGCTCTACTCCGCCCTAGCTTGTCCTGCTTGGCTCCGGGGAGAGCAGCAATAGCGGCCTCGGCACGTTAGGTTGTGTTAGCCTATGTTTGGTTATGTTTCGTTGGTATGGGTTATGTTTGTTTAGCTTCGGCCTTTCTTATATCCACAGCGGTGCTGTGGTCTCCTGCGCTTTGCTCTCCGGCAATGTGCTCTGCTTGGAACTGGGGAGGACAGCAATAGAGGTCTCGGCACGTTAGGAATATTTAGGCTACGTTTGGTTACGTTACGTTTGGCTATGTTAGGAGGGGATAGCTTTGACTTTTGTGCTACATACTGCTATACGTTGAATTTCTGCGCTCTGCTGTGCTCTAGTATGTTCTGCTTGGCTCTGGAGTGGCCAGCAATGGTGGCTTCGGAACGTAAGCTTGAGATAGGTTACGCATGCTTCGGCCAGGTACGGATATGTTTGGTTATTATTGTATTGAATTTTGTGCTACATACTGCTATTTTATGCACTTCTGCGCTCTCATGTGTGCAATCGTACTCTGCTTGGCTCTGCGAAGGCAGCAATATTGTTGTATGGTTGTTATGTGGAGTTGGGTTATACTTGGGTATGCTGTGTTTCGTTAGGTTAGGCTAGGACAGCTTCGTCTTTTGTGCTACACAATGCTATTCAGTGCATTTGCGCGTACTACTGTGATCCAGTGTGTCCTGCTTTACCCTGGGAAGGCCAGAAATTGTGGCCGAGGAGCGTTTGGTTGCGTTAGGTTACGATTGTTTAGGTTACGTTAGCCTGAGTTAGCCATTTACAGCTATGACTTCCGCGGCATACACCGCTTGTTGTTGCATCTCTGCGCTGTTTGGTTGCGTTAGGTTACGTTTGTTTAGGTTACGTTAGCCTGAGTTAGCCATTTACAGCTATGATTTCCGCGGCATACACCGCTTGTTGTTGCATCTCTGCGCTATACTATGCTCTGCTCGACACTGGGAATGCCAGCATTATCAGTCGCGGCTCCTTAGGTTGTGTTTGGTTGCGTTTGGGTATGTTACGATTGGTTAGGCTTGCAGAGGGTAGCGTCGAATTTTCTGCTATACAGTGAGATTCGATGGATTCCTGCGCTCTACTCTCCTCCAGTATGCTCTGCTCGACCCTGTGGAGGTCAGCAATACTGGTCGTGGCTCGTTAGGTTTTGTTAGATTACGTTCGGTTAGATTGGGTTCGGTTGGGTTAGGTACGGATAGCTCCCACTTTGTGCTATACATTGCAATGCGGTGGATTCCTGCGATCTGCTGTGCTGTAGTATATTCTGCTTGTCTCTGTGGCGGTCAGTAACAGTGATCTCGACATGTTTGGTTGAGCTAGGCTACGTTTGGGTATGTTGCGTTTGGCTGGATTAGGAGAGGCTACTTTGACTTTTGCGCTATACACTGCTATTCCCCGGATTTCTACGGTCTAATGTACTCTAATGTGTTCCGCTTGGCTCTGGGGCGGCCAGTAACAGGACTCCCGGCACAACAGCTTGAGTTAGGTTACGTTTCTTTGGGTTAGGTTGGGAAGGCTTGATTAAGATTTCCATGACTTTTGTGCTATGCACTGCTATTCGGAGGATGCCTGCGATCTACATTGCTCTACTATACTCCGTTCGGCTCTGGTGAGGTGGGCAATAGAGGTCGTGGCACATTAGGTTGAGTTAGGTTATGTTTGGTTAGGAAATGTTAGACAAAGTTTGGTCAGGATTAATTTGCCTTTCGTGCTGTACACAGCTTTTAGGTGCATTCCTGAGATCGTCTGTGCTCCGCTATATTCTGTTCGGCTCAAGGGATGCAAGCACCTGTGGTCGCGCCACGTTATGTTGACTTATGCTAAACTCGGTTAGGTTATGTTAGGTCAGGTTAGGTTAGGATATCTTCTTCTTTTGTGCTATACACTGTTATCCCGGTGAGATCTGCACTCAACGTTGCTCTACTATACTCTGCTCGACTCAGAGGAGTTGAGCAATACTGGTCCTGGCACGTTTCGTAGAGTTGTGTTACGTTTGTTTATGTAAGGTTAGGCAAAGTATGGGTTGGATAGCTGTGAC
Organism: Eufriesea mexicana; assembly: GCF_001483705.2. NCBI lineage: Eukaryota > Metazoa > Arthropoda > Insecta > Hymenoptera > Apidae > Eufriesea > Eufriesea mexicana. Next base: position 58,257 of record NW_016909259.1, on the reverse strand, counting down.
TCTCGAGCCTTACACTGTCACTCGGTGGATTTACGAGATCTACAGTCCTCTACTGTATTCTGCTTGGCACAGGGGAGGCCAGGAGCAGTGGTCGCAGGTCGCTATGTTGAGCTATGCTACGTTTGGATATGTTAGGGTAGGAGAGCTTAGGTTTGGATATCTACGGCTTTTGTGCTATACACTGCTATTCGGTGAGCTCCTGCGCGCTACTGTGCTCTAGTGCGTTCTGCTCTGAACTGGAGTGGCCAGAAATAGTGGTGCAGAATCGTTAAGTTTAGTTTGTCCACGCTTGGTTACGATGGGTTAGGTCAAGTTGGATCAAGGTATATCTGACTTTTGCGCTATACGCTGCTATCTGGTGGCTCGCTGTGCTCTACTCCGCTCTAGTATATTCTGATTGGCCCTAAGGGATTCAGCAATAGTGGCCTTTGCACGTTGGGGTTGAGTTAGTCTGCGTTTGGTTTTGTTACCTTTGGTTGTGGCAGGAGAGGACATCATTGACTTCTATGCTACATACTGGCACTGAGTGGACTTTTGCGATCTACTGTGCTCTACTATACTCTGCTCGACTCTGGACATGCCAGCAATAGTTGTTGATGCACGTTAGGTGGTGTTAGGTAACACTTGGTTATGGCACGGTTGGTTTGGTTAGGACAGGATGGCTTTGACTTTTGCCCTACACACTGCTGATCGGTGGATTTCTGAGCTCTGCTGTGCTCTAGCATGATCTGTTTCACTCTGTGGAGACCAAAAAGTGTGTCGTCGGCGCGTTGGTTATAGTACGGTTACGTTCGGTTATGTTTCGTTTGGTTAGTTTAGGATAGGGTAGCTTTGACTTTTCTGCTACGCACTGCGACTCTATGGACTTCTGCTCTCTACTCTCCTCTAACATGATCCGCTTGGCACAGGTGAGGCCAGCAATAGTGGTCACGGCACGTCAGGTTGATTTATGCCACGTTTGGTTAGGATAGGTTTGGACAGGCTGGGTTAGGTCATAATTAACTATTATGCTGTACGCTGCTATATGGGGGCATCATGCGCTCTATTGTGCTCCAATATACTCTGCTTGAATCTGGGGAGGCAAGTAATAGTGTTCCCGGCACATTAGCCTGATTGAGGCTACGTCTGTGTATGTTACGTTTGGTCAGGCTAGGAGTGGATAACACAGACTTTGTTATATATACACATATTCGGTGGACTTCTTCGCAATACGGTGCTCTGGTATGCTCTGCTTGGCTCTGGGTTGCCAGCAATGGTGGTCACGGCATGTTAGGTAGAGTTAGGCAACGTTTGGTTGGGTTATGTTAGGCAGGGTATGGTAAAGAAAGCTTTGACTTTTGTGCTGTACAATGCTATTCGGTGGATTTCTGCGATCTACTCTGCTCTTGTATTCTCCGCTTGCCTCTGTGGAGGCATGCAATTATGGTTTCGGTACGCTAGATTTAGTTAGGCTACTTTTTGTTTGGCTTTGTTAGTTTTGTTTAGGCTTTATTTTAATTCGGCTATATTTTGGTCTTCTGAGTTGTACGCTGCAATGCGGTGGATTTTTGCGCTCTACTGAGCTATAGTACATTCCGCCAGGCTCTGCAGAGGAGAGCAACAGTGTCACCGGCACGTTAGGCTGTGTTAGGTTGCGCCCGGTTTCGTTACGCATGGCTAAGCTTTGACTTTTATGCCACGCACTGCGATACTACGGGCTTATGGTCTCTATTTGCCTCTCATATGTTCTGCTTGACTCTGGGGAGGTTAGCAGTTGCGACCTCGGCACGCACGGTTGCGATACGTTAAGCTTTATTACGTTATGTTTGGTTCGGTTAGGATAGGATTGTTTTGACTTTTATCGCTATACACTGCCATTTGGTGAATTTCTGCGCAATAATATGCTCTAATATTCTCTGCTTGTCCCTGGGGCGATCAGCAACTGCTACCTCTGCACGTTGGCTTGATCTATTTCACGTTTGGTTATTTGTCGATTGGTTACGTTAGGAAAAGGTTGCTCCGACCTTTGTGCTATACACATGTATTCGGTGGATTTCTGCGTTGTACTGTGCTCTAGTATGTTTCCTTTGCTCTGCGGAGGCCAGAAATATTGGTCACCTCTCGTTGGGTTGACTTATGTTACGATTGGTTAGGTTAGGTTAGGTTAGGAAGGGTTAGCTTCGAGTTTTGTACTATCCACTGCTTCTATGTGGACTTCTGCGTTTTGCTATGCACTAATATGCTCCGCTTGGCTCTGGGGAGGAATGGAATAGCGGACTGGGCTCGTTAGGTTGTGTTATGTTACGTTTGGTTACGTTACATTTTGTTTGGTTAGGACAGGATGGCTTTGACTGTTGTGCTGTACACTGCTATCCGGTGGATTTCTGCATTCTACTGTGCTCTACTATATTCTGCTTGGCCCTGGGCAGGACAGCAATAGTGGTCGCGGCACGTTACGTTGGGGTGCGTTACGTTTGCTTATGTCACGCTTAGTTATGTTAGGATAGGGCGGCTTCGACCTTTTTGCTACACACTGCTATTGGGGGCATTTCTGCGCTCTACTGTGCTCTAGCATATTCTGCTTACCTCTTGGGAGGCCAATAAAGTTTTCTCGGCACGTCATGTTGTGTTAGACTACATTTGGTTAGGCTACATTTGGTCACACTATTTTAGGTTATCTTCGACTTTCGTGCTATAACCAGCAATCCGTTCGATCCCTGTACTCTACTGTGCTATAACGATTGGTGCTTGGCTCCGGGCGGCCAGCAATAGTGGTCTCGGGATGTTAGGTTGGCTTATGTTACGTTTGGCTACGTTAGGTTTGGCATGGACAGGATGGGATAAATTTGACTTTTGAGCTATACACTGCTATACGTTGGATTTCTGCGCTCTAGTGTGCTCTAACATTTTCTGCTTGGATCTGGGGAAGCCAGCGATAGTGGTCTACGCCATATAGGTTCAGTTATATTACGCTTGGTTACGTCCCGTTTGGTTAGGTTGGGGTAGGATTGCTCCGACTTATGTGCTATACATTGCAGTGCAGTGGCTTTTTGCGCTCTACATTACTCTAATATACTCTGCTCAGCTGTGCGGAGGACTGCAATAGTGGACTGGGCATGTTAGGTTGAGTTACGTTACGTTGGCTGCGTTACGCTAGGTTACGTTACGGTTGGCTTGTTAGGGTAGGGTTACTTTCACTTTTGCGCTATACACTGCTATTCGGTCGTCTTCTGCTACCTACTGCGCTCCAATGCTCTTTGCATGGTTCTGTTAAGGCCTGCAATATTCGTCTCGGCACGCTAGTTTCTGTTAAGTTACGTTTGGTTATGTTAGGTTTTGTTTTGTTCGGTTAGCATAGCTTCGACTATCGCACTATACACTGTTATCAGGTGGATGTCTGCCCCCGACTGTGCTCGAATGCATTCTACTTCGTCCTGGCGAGGCCAGCAATGGTGGCCGCGGCAAGTCATGTTCAGTTCGGGTACGTTACGTTATGTTACGTTTTAATAGGGTTTTGACAGTGTAGCTTTGACTTTTCTGTTGTACACTGCGATTCTATTGGTTTCTGCGGCCTACTCTCCTCTAATATGTTCTGCCCGGCTCCGGGGAGGTCAGCAGTATTGGTCGCGGCACGATGGATTCAGTTACGTCATGTTCGGCTATGTTGCTATTTGTTTCCTTAGGATAGGGTACGTTTCACTTTTGTGCCACACACTGTGATTCTATGGGTTTCCGCGCACTTCTCCAGCCTCGTACGTTACGCTTGGCACTGGGGAGCACAGCAAGTGTGATCTCGGCACGTCAGGCTGCGATAGGTTACGTTCGGCTAGGTTATGTTTGGTCAAGTTCGCTAAGGACAGATTCGACTTCCGTGCTATACACTGTTATACGGTGGATCCCTGCGCCCTACTGTGCTCTACTATTTCTGCTTGATCCTGGGGAGGTCAGCAGCAATCGTCTCGGCACTTCGGTTTGAGATATGTTACGTTCGGCTATGTGACGATTGACTACGTTACGATAGGGTCGCTTTGGCTAATGTTCTTTAAACTGCTAGTCGATGGTTTTCTGCTTTCAAGTGTGCCCTAATATGTTCTGCTTTGCTCTGGTGGGGCAAACAATTGCGTTCTTGGCACGATAGCTTGAGTTAGGTTGCGCTCGGCTACGTTACGTTTGGGAAGGTTAGGACAGGGTGTCTCTGACTTTTTTGCTATAAACTGCTATTCGAAGAACTTCTGCGCACTACTGTGCCTTAATATCTCCTGCTTGGCTCTGGGGAGGACAGCAATAGTGGCCTTGTCACGTCAGGGTGTAATACGTTACGCTTGGCTAGGATAAGATAGGCCTAATTCGGTTACGATAGACTCGACTATCGTGCTATACACTAATATGCGATGGAGTTCTACGCTCTTCTGTGCTCCAGTATATTCTGCTTGGCTCTGCGAGGTAAGCAACAGTGGTCTAGTGCAGTTAGGATGAGTTATGTCACGCTTGGTTATGCTATGTTTGGCTATGTTTACTTAGGACAGCTTTGACTTTTGTGCCATAAACTGCTACTCGCTGATTTTCTGCGCTCCACTGTAATCTGATAAGTCCAGCTTGGCTCTGGGCAAGAACGCAAAGGTGGCCTCGGCACCTTATGCTGAGATATGCTACGCTTGGATGGTTTAGGTTAGGTAACGTTAGGTTAGGTTTGCCCTTCCCTTGTGCCTTCCACTGCTACGACGCGGGCTTCTGTGATATAATGTGTTCTAGTACATTCCGCTTGGCGCTGGCAGGTCAGCAACAGTGGTGTAGGGCGGTTAGGAGGAGTTAGGTTACGCTCGCTTATGCTATGTTTGGCTAGATTAATATCGGATAGCTTTGACTTCAGTCCTATACACTGCAATTCGGTGGATTCCTGCGCTCCACTGTGATCTGACATGTTCAGCTTGGCACTGGGAAAGACAGCAATGGTGGTCTTGGCGCGTTATGCCAGGCTAGGCTATGCTTGATGTAGTTATGTTAGTCCAGGTTAGGACAGGGTATCTTTGACTTTTGTGCTGTACACTGATATTCGGTGGACTTCTGCGCTCTGCTGTGATCTAATATGCTTTGCTTTGCTCTATGGATGCAATGAACGGTGGCCGCGGCGCGATATGTAGATGTAGGCTACGTTCGGTTAGCTTAGGCTTCTTTGGATTAGGACAGGATATCCTTGACTTTTGTGCTGAAAACTGAAATGCGGTGTATTTCTGCGCTCTACGTTGATCTACCATACTCTACTGGACTCTGGTATGGCCAGTAATAGTGGTCTCGGTACGTTATTTTTGGTGAGGCTGCGTTTGTTTGTGTTAGGTTAGGATAGCATTGACTTTCATGGTATACACTGTCCTTCTGCGGACTGCTGCGCTCTACTGTGCTCTACTGTATTCTGCTTGGCCCTGGTGCGTGAAGCAATTGTGATCGCGGCTCGTTACGTCGAGTTAGACTTCGTTTGGTTAGATTACATTTGATTGTGTTAGATATACGTTGCTTTACTTTTCTGCTATACACAGCTATTCGATGGATCTCTGCTCTCTACACTTCTCTAATATGTTCTGCTTGGATCTGTGGAGGCGAGCAATGGTGGTCACATCGCGTTAGGTTACATTATGTTACGTAGGGTTTCGTTACGATTGGTTAGGTTAGGAGGGGTTATCTACGACTTTTGATGTATAAACTACTTTCGGCGGATTTCTGCACTCTAATGTGCTCTAATATGTTCAGCTCGGCTCTGGGAGGTCCAGCGACAGTGGTGTCGGCACAGTATTTTGGGACAGGCTACGTTTGATTAGGTTAAGTTTGGTTAGGTCAGGTTAGGGTGCCTTTGACTTTTGTGCTTTACACAGCAATGCGAATGGTTTCTGCACTCTACAGTGATAAGGTATATTCTGACTGGCCCTATGGAAGTCAGCAATAGCGGTCTTGGCACGTTAGGTCGGGTCAGGTTATGTTCGGTCATGTTATGCTTGGTCGGGTTTGGCTAGGGTAGCTTAGACTTTAGTGCTATACACTGCTATTCGGCGGTTTCCTGCTGCCTACTGTGATCTACTACGTTCATCTTGGCTCTGGGAGGAACAGCAACGTTGGTATTGGTACGTCAATTTGAGCTAGCCTACGTTTGGTCAGGTTAGGTTAGGTCATTTGTGGTTTAGATACCTTTGACTTTTGTACTATACACTCCTTTTCTGCGGATCTCTTCCTTCCACATTACTCTACTATTCTCTACCCGACTCTCTGGAAGCCGGTAATATTGGTCCCGGAAAGTTAGCTGTATTTGTTTTTCGTTTGGTTATGTTACGCTAGTTTAGGTTTGGAGAGGGTAGCACTGAGTTTTGTGTTATATACTGGTAGTCGGCGGACTTCCCCGTTAGAATGTCCTCTAATATGCCCCGCTTGGCTCTGGGGTGGCCAGCAACATTGGGCTCGTGTCGTTAGGATGAGTTAGGTTACGTTTTGCTAGGTTATGTTTGCTTGCGCTTGGTCTGGATAGCTCTGAATTTCTTGGCATGGACTGATATTCGATCTATTTCTGTGCGCAAATGTGCTCGGCTATACTCTGCTCGATTCTGGGGATGCCAGCAATAGCGGTCGATGTACGTTTGATTGGGTTTGGTGACGTTCGGTTATGCCACGATTGGTTAGCTTTGAAGAGGATAGTGTCGACTTTTGAGCTATACACTGCTCTTCGGAGGATTTCTGCGCTCCGCTGTGATCGGATGTCTTCAGCTGGGCTACGGAAGGACCGCTATAGTGGTATCGTTACTTTATGCAGGGTTTGGCTGCGTTTGGGCGGATTACGTTAGGTCAGGTTAGGTTAGGCTACCTCTACTTTTGTGCTTTACACTGCGACGCCGCGGATTTCTATGGTCTACTGTGCTCTAATATGTACAGCTCGTCTCTGCGAAGGCCAGCAGTAATGCTCTCGACACGCTACTTTGAGCTGTACTTAGCTCAAGATAGCACTTACTTTTGTGCTGTCGACCGCTATTCGGTGGCTTTCTGCGCTCTGCTGCGCTCTTGTATGTTCTCCTTGTCTTGGGGAGGGCAGCAATGGCCGTCTCGACACGGTAGGTTGAGCTAGGCTATGTTTGGCTATGTTACGTTTGTTTGGGTTAGGTTTGGGTAACTTTGACTTTCCCGATATATACAGTGATTGTGCGGATTACTGCGTACTGCTCTCCAATAATGCGTCCTGCTTGGCTCTGGGGTGCCCAGCAATTGAGATCGCGGAACGTTAGCTTCACTTATGTTACGATTGATTCTGTTACGATTGGTTAGGTTAGGAGGGGAATGGATTCGTATTAGTGCCGTAGTGTGCGATTAGGTGCATTTCTGCGCCCTACAGCGCTGTGATGTTTTCAGCTTGGCTCTGGGTAGGCCAGCAAAATTGCTCTCTGCACGTTACGTCGAGCCAGGTTACGTTCGGTCAGGCTGGAGTCGGCTAAGTTTGGTGAGGATAACTTTAACTTTTGTGCTCTATACTGCGATTCTATGTATTTTCGCGTTCTACTCTCCACTAACGGGTTCTGCTTGGCTCTCTGGTGGCCAGCCATAGTGCTCGCGGTACGTCATGTTTAGAAAGGTTACGTTTGGTTATGTTACGATTGATTTGGTTAGGAGAGGATACGTTTGACTTTAGAGACATAGTCTGCTCTTACGTGGATTTCTGCGCCCTGCAGTGCTCTAATATTTTCAGCTTGGCTCTGGGAGGGACAGCAATGGTGCTCTCTGGACTATACGTATAGTCAGGTTACATTCAGTTTGGTTGGTTTAGGCCAAGTTTGTTTAGGATATCTTTAACTTTTGTTCTACACACTGCTATTGGGTGGATTCCTGCGCTCTACGTTGCTCTAGTATTTCCAGGTTGGCTCTGGGGATCGCAGAATTAGCCGTGTCGGCACGAAACGTTTATTTATACTATGTTTGGTTATGCCCTGTTGGCTTGGGTTAACCCTACGAAACTTTGTCTTTTCTGATATACACTGCGATTCAATGGATTTCTGCATTCAGCTTCCCACTAATGTGTTCTTCTAATCTCTCGGGAGGCCAGCAATTGTGGTCTCGTCACGTGAGTTTGTGTTAGGTTACGTCTGTGTGTGCTACGTTCGGTGAGGATAGGATATGATATTCTATACCTTTGTCCTATGCACTGCCATCCGCGGAATTCTGCGCTCTACTGTCTTCTAATAGGTTCTGCTTGGCTCTTGGGTGGAGAGCAATGGTGTCTCGGCGCGTATAGCTGTGTTATGCTACGTTCCGTTGGGTCAGGTAAGGAAGGTCTGGTCAGGATTGCTTTGTCTCTTTGCAATACACTGCTCTTCGGGGGATCTATGTTCTCAACATTGCTCTACTATACTCTGCTCGACTCTGAGGTGGCGAGCAATGGTGGTATTGGTACGCTAGATTGAGTTAGGTTTCGTTTGGTTAGGATAGGTTGTGTTCAGTGCTAGGGTGGCTTCGTCTTTCGTGCTGTACACTGCAGCTCGGCGGTTGTCTGTGACATGCTGTGCTCTCCTACATTCTGCTTGGATGTGGTGAGGTCAGGAGCAATTGTCGCCGCTCGTTATGTTGAGATATACAGCATTTGGATAGGTCAAGTTGGGTCAGGTTATGCTAGGACTGGTACGGCTTTTGTGCTATTGATAACTATGCGGTGGATTTCGGCGCTATACATTGCTCTAGAATGCTCTGCTCGGCTCTGGGCATTCGAGCAAGGGTGCTAGTGGCACGTTAGGTTGATTTATGCTACCTTTGGTTAGGATAGGTTAGGCTAAGTTCGGTTTGGGCAGCTCTGTCTTTCGTGCTATACACTCTTATTCGGATTATTTCTGCGATTTAGTCTGCCCCACTATATTCTGCTTGGCTATGTGGAGGCCAGGAGCTGTAGTCGCGGAACATCGTGGTGAGTTATGCTACGTTTGGTTAGGTTCGGCTAGGACAGGTTATGTGATGATATCTACGGCTTTTGCGCTGTTCACTGCAATGCGGTGGATTTCTGCGCTCTGCTGCGCACTAGCATATCCTGATTGGATCTGGGGAGGCCAGAGATAGTGGACTCGGCATGTTAGGTTTAGTTAGGTAACGTTTGTGTATGTTACGTTTGGCTAGGTTATGATAGGCTACTTCGACTTTTGTAGCATACAATGCTGTTCGTTGGATTCCTGCGCCCTAACGTGCTCTCATATGCTGTGCATGGCTCTGTGGTGGCCAGTAATAGTGTTCTCGGCGCGTAAAGTTGAGTTAAGTTTCGTAACGTTGTATTATGTTAGGAAGGTTTGGTTAGGATTTTTCCGGTTTTTGTGCTGTACACAGCTATTCCGTGCAATCCGGCGCTCTACATTGCTCTACTATACTGCGCCCGTCCCTTGGGAGCGAGCAGTGGTGGTCTTGGCACGTTAGCGTGTCTTAGGTTGCGTTTTGCTTCATTAGGATAAGTTAAATTTGGACAGCGTAGCTATGACTTTCGTATTATACACTTCCATATGGTGGATACCTGTGACCTACTGTGATATGCTACGTTGTGCTTGGCTTTCGGGACGCCAGCAGCAGTGATCGCGGCACGTTATGCTGCGTCATGCTACGTTCCGTTTGGTTATGTTAGATCTGGATAGGTTTGGATACCTTCGACTTATGTGCTGTACACTGCTATACGCGCATTTCTGCGCTCTAACGTGTTCTAGTATTTTCTGCATGGATCCTGCGAGGCCAGCAATAGCCGTCTCGGCACGTCAGGTTGGGTCACGTTTCGTTTCGTTAGGTTAGGTTAGGGAGGATCGTTAAGCGTTTCTTTGGCTTTTGCGCTATACACTGCTATTCGGCGGATCTCTGCTCTCCAAATTGCTATAATATACTCTGCTCGACTTTGGGGAGGCGACCAACTGTGTTCGTGGCACATCAGTTTGTGTTAGGTTACGTTCGGTTAGGTTAGATTAGGCTATGTTTGGTTAGTATATCTTCGACTTTTGTGCTATGCACCGCAATGCGTTGGGCTTCTGCGATCTGCTGTGCTGTAGTATATTCTGCTTGTTTCTGTGGAGGCCAGGAATAGCGGCATCGTCATGTACTGCTACCCGCGGATTTCTGCGCTCTACTGAGCTCTAGTATATTCTGGTTTGCTCTGCGGATGACAACAGTAGTGGCCTCGTCGTGTTAGATTGAGCTAGGCTACGCTACGGTATATTACGTTTGGTTAGGTTCGGATAGGCAACTTCATCTTTTGTGCCAATCACTGCTATTCGTAGGATCTCTGCGCTCTACTGTGCTCTACTATATTCTGCTGGGCACTTGGGAGGCCAGGAATAGCGGTCACGGCACTTAAGTTGAGATAGGCTACGCTTGGTAAGGTTGTGTTAACTTGGGTTATGTTTCGGCAGCTGTGTCTATTGTGCTGCACACTGCCGTTCTACGTATTCCGGCGCTCCACTCTAATATGTTCCGCTCGAACCTCGGGAGACCTGCAATAGTGATCGCGGCACGTTATGTTTAGCTCTGTTACGCTTAGTCTGATTAGATTAGGATAAGTTCGGTTAAGATAGCTTCATCTTTCGTGCTATACACTGTTATTCGGTGGATTCCTGTAATCTACTGTGCTCTACTATATTCTGCTTGTCTCTGCGTATGTCAACAGCAGTGATCGCGGCACGTTATATTGTGTTTTTCTACGTTTCGTTATGTTACAATTGGCTAGTCTGGGACAGTATAGCTTCGACTTTTGTGCTGCACACTGCTACTCCGCGGTTTTCAGCGCTCTACTGTTCTCTAGTTTGTTCCGTTTGGTTCTGGGGAGGAGAGCAATAGTGGTCTCGGCACGTTATATTGTGTTAGGGTACGTTCGGCTTGCCTAGATTTGTGCAGGTAATGTTTGGACACGTTTGACTGTTGTGCTACACAATGCAAAGAGGCGGATATCAGCGCTCTACTGCACTCTAGTATATTCAGATTGGATCTGGGTAGGCCAGTAATAGTGGTCTCGCCGCGTCAGGTTGAATGAGGTTACGATCGTTTATGTTATGTTTATTTATGTTAGAATAGGGTAGCTTCGACTTTTGTGCTAAACACTGCTATTCGGTGGATTTCCGCACTCTGCATTGCTCTAATGCGCTCCGCTTCGCAGCGGAGATGCCAGCAATAGTGTCCTCGGCAGGTTAGGTTGTATTATGTTACGCTTGGTTACGTTACGTTTGCATACGTTGGGGCAGGATTGATTAGACTTTTGTTCTATACATAGCTATGCACCGGCTATCTGCGCTCTACATTGCTCTAATATGAGCTGCGTGGCTCCGGGGATGCCAGAAATATAAATCGCGGCGCGTTAGATTGAGTAAGGCTACGATTAGTTATGTTACAGTTGGTTAGGTTAGGGCAGGGTAGCTCTGACTTTTGTGCTGTACACGGCTGTTCCGTGGTATCCTGCGCTCTACTGTGCTCTAGTATGCTCTCCTTGGCTCTGGGGAGGCTAGCAAGAGTGGTCTCGGCAAGTTACGTTAAGTTTGGCTGCGCGAGGTTAGTTTACGTTAGTTCTGGTAAGTCTTTGATATATCTGGCTATTGTGCTATACACTGCAATGCGGCGGATTTCTACGCTCTACTGATCCCTAGTATATTCTGCTTGGCTCTGGCTGGCCAGTAACACTGTTCTCTCCACGTTACGCTGAATTAGTTTGCGGTCTGTTATACTACGTTTGGTTATGTTACGATAGGATAGCGTTGGCTTTTGCGCTATACACTGCTATTCTGTGGATTCCTGCGCTCAACATTACTCTAGTATGCCTTCCTAGACTCTGGGGAGGACAGCAATAATGGACTCGGCACGTTAGCTTGAGTTACGTTACGTATCGCTAGGTTAGGATTTGCAAATTTCTGTTAGGATAGCCTTGACCTTGGCAGTATACACTGCGTTTCGGTGAATTTCTGCTGCCTACTGGCATCCATCTTATCCTGCTTGGCCCTGCGAAGGCCAGCAATTGTGCTCGTGGCACGTTGGGTTGTGTTACGTTACGTTCGGTTACGAGACGATTGGTTATGTTAAGGTAGGATACCTTTAACGTTTGTGCTGTACACTGCTATTGGGTGAACTTCTGCCTTCTACTGCGCTCTAATATGTCCTGCTTGGCCCTTGTGAGGCCAACAATCGTGGTGGCAGCACATTACGATGTGTTATGCTACGTTTGACTAGGTTAGGGTAGGTCAGGTTACGTTAGGACACCTTCGACCTTTGTGCTAAACAATGCAATGCGGCGGATCTATACAGTCTACTGGGCTCTAGTACACTCTGCTTTGCACTGGGGAAGAGAGAAATAGTGTCCTAGGCACGTTAGCCTGAGTTAGGTTACGCTCGGATATGTTACGTTTGGTTACGTTAGGATAGGTTCTCTTAGGCTTTTGCGCCATACACTGCGATTCTATTGATTTCTGCTCTCTACTCTACTCTCATATGTCCTGCTTGGCCCTGGGGAGGGTCGCAATAGTGGTCTCGGCATGTTATGTTGAGTTAGGCTGCGCTCGGTTGGTTTAGGTTAGTTTAGGTAATGTTCGGATGTATCTGGCTACTGTGCTATACATTGCAATGCGGCGTACTTCTGCACCGTACTGGTCTCTAGTATTTCGTGCACGGCTCTGCGGAGGCCAGCAATAGTGTCCTCGGTATGCTAGATTGAATTGGGTTACGTTTGATCGTATTACGATTGGATAGGTTAGTATAGGTTAGGTTTGACTTTTGTGCCATACACTGCTATTCAGTTGATATCTTCGCTCTGCTGCGCACTTGTATGTTCTTCTGGGCTCGGCGGAGGCCAGTAGTAGTATCCTCGTCACGTTAGGATTATTTAGGTAACGATCACTTATGTTACGGTTGGTCAGGTTAGGATAGTGTAGATATGACTTTTGTGCTAGGCACTGCAATGCGGTGGATTTTTACGCTCTACTGTTCTCTAGTATATTCTGCTAGGATCTGGGAATGCCAGCAACAGTTGTTTCACAGCGTCAGGCTGAATTACGTTACGCTTGGTTACGTTACGTTTGGTGAGGTTAGGGCAGGATGGCTTTGACTTTTGTGCTATGCACTGCTAATCGGTTGATTTCCGCAGTCTGCTGTGTTCTAATATTTTCCGCTTGTCTCTGGGGAGGCCAACCATAGTGGTCTCGGCACGTTGCGTTCAGATATGTTACGCCTGGTTACGTTACGGCTGATTAGGTAAGGAAGAGTAGCTAAGACTGTTGTGCTACACACTGCTATTCCGTGGATTTCTACGCTCTAGTGGGCTATAATATTTCCTGCTTCGCCCTGGGGAGGCCAGCAATTGCGGTCGGGGCACGTTGGATTTTGATACGTTACGTTTTGTTACGTGACTATTGGTTTTGTATGGTAGCATATCTTTAACTTTTGTGCTATACACTGCTATACGGTGGATTTCTGCGTTCAGCTGCACTCTAATATGATCTGCTTGGCCCTGGGGAGGCCAGCAACGGTGTTCTCGCCACGTATGTTTGAATCAGGTTCTGTTTGGTCATGTCACGTTTGGTTATGTTTGGATAGGATAGCTTTGACCTTGACGCAATGCGCTGCTGTTTAGTGGATTTCTGCGCTCCACATTGCTCTAGTGTTATCTGCTTGGCCCCAGGAGGCCAGCAATGGTGGTCGCGGTATGTTAGATTGAGTTTGGTTACGTTTTATTAGGTTACAGTTGGTCAGGTATGGTCAGGATGGCTTTGATGTTTGTGCTGTAAAATTCTGTTCCGTGGTTTTCTGCGATATAATGTGCTCTAGTATGTTCTGCTTGGCTCTGTGAAGACGAGCAGTAGTGGCCCCTGCTCGTTTGGCTAGTTTACGTTCGATCGGGTAAGGTTTGAATACCGTTCACTTTTGCGCTGTTCACTGCCATGCGGCAGCTTTCTGCGCTCTCGATTCGTCCAATACTATCTGTTGTGGTATGGGGAGGCCAGAAATATAGGTCTCGGCCCGTTAGGTAGGTTTATGTTACGTCTGGTTGCGTTACGTTGGGTTAGGTTAAGAGAGGATATCTTTGTTTTTTGTGGTGTACACTGCTGTTCCGTGGTTTTCTGGGCTCTACTGTGATCTAGTATGTTCTTCTTGGCTCGTGGGAGGTAAGTAGTAGTGGTCTCGGCACGATATATTGAGTTAGGCTACATTCGGCTTGTTTAGGTTTGTTCATGTGAGGTCTGGAAATCTCCGACGTTTGCGCTGTACACAGCAATGCGGCGGATTTCTGCTCCCTACTCTGCTCCACTACGCTCGGCTTGGCTCTGGAGATTAGAGCAATAACGTCCTCGGCACGTTGGGCTTAGTTATGTTACGCTCGGTTATGTTAAGATTGGTTATGCTAGAAGAGGGGATCCTTTGACTTTCGTGCTATACACAGATATCGCATGGATACCTGGGCTCTACCCTCCTTTAATACGTTCTGCATGGGGCCGTGGAGGGCAGCAATATACGCCATGGCACGTTATGTTGAGTTAGGTTACGTTTCGTTGCGTTACGTCTGGATAGGTTCAGATAGGATATCTTTGGCTCTTGCGCTATGCACTGCTATACGGTGGTCCTCTGCGCCCTGGTGTACTCTAATATCTTCTACTTGTCTCTGTGGGGGCCAGCAATGTTTGTCTCTGCACGTTAGGCTTTGTTAGGTTACGCTACGTTGGATTAGGTTTTGCTAGGTTCGATCAGGGTAGCTCGGCCTTTCCAAGTATACACGGCTATTCGGAGGATTTTTGCGCAGCACTGTGCTCTAACATATTCTTTTTGGAACTGTGGATGCCAGCAATAGTGGTCGCGGCACGTTGGGTTGTCATACTACGGTTGGTTACGTGACGATTGGTTACGCTAGGGTATGCTACCTTTGACACTTGCGCTATACACTGCTGTTCGAAGGATTTCTGCTCTCTAAATTGCACTAATACGAGCTGCTTCGCTCCCGGGATGCCAGCAATGGTGGTCGCGCGGCGTTAGTTTGTATAACGTTACGTTCGTATATGTTGCGATTTTTATGATTAGGATAGGGTAACTGTGACTTTTGTGCTATAAACTGCAATTCTACGGCCTTCTGTGCTCTAATGTGCACTAGTATGTTCTGCTTGGCCTTGGGGAAGCCAGGAGTAGTGACCTCGGCACGTTACGTTGGGTCAGGCTACGTTTGGCTTGGTTAGTATAGGCTGCCTTGGATTTGTGGTACACAATGCCTTCCCTGGAATTCTGCACTCTAATGTGCTCTAGTATGTGCTGCTCGGCTCTGGTGTGTCCAGTAATAATAGTCTCAGCACGCTAGGTTGAGATACGTTATGTCTCGTTATGCTAGGTTAGGAAGGTTCGGTAAAGATTTCATTGACATTTATGCTTTACGCTGCTATTTGTGGATTTCTGGGCTCTACATTGCTCTACTATACATTGCTCGGCCCTGGGGAGACGAACAATAGTGGTCCTGGCACGTCAGGCTGTGCTAGTTTACGTTCGGTTAGGTTATGGTAGGCTAAGTTTGGTAAGGATACCTTTGACTTTTGTACTGTACACTGTTGATCCGTGGGTTTCTGCGGTCTACTCTGCTCTACTGTATTCTGCTTGACTCCGGGGAGGTCATGAGCAGTGGTGGCGGCACGTCATGTTGGGTTATGCGGCGTCTGGATAGGCTAGATTAGGTCAGGTTAGGTTAGGATATCTACGGCTCTTATGCTGTACACTGCTATTCTGTGGACGTCTGTGCTCTACATTGCCCTACTATATTCTGCTTTATTCTGCGGATGCCTGCGGCTGTGGTCGCGGCTTTATGTTCACTTATGCTACGTTTGGTTAGGCTAGGATTTGCCAGGTTATGTCAGGTTATCCCCGACTTTTGCAACCTACACTGCTATTCGGTGGTTTTCTGCGCTCTACATTGCTCCACTTTACCCTGCTCGAATCTGGGCACGCGATCAATACCGGTCGCGGCACGTTAGTTTGAGTTAGGCCACATTTGCGTATGAAAATTTTGGTTATGTTCGGGTAGGGTAGCTTTGACTTTTGTGTCATTCTCTTTGAGCTATACACTGCTCTTCGGAGGATTTCTGCGCTCCGCTGTGATCGGATGTCTTCAGCTGGGCTACGGAAGGACCGCTATAGTGGTATCGTTACTTTATGCAGGGTTTGGCTGCGTTTGGGCGGATTACGTTTTCTCGGCACGTTAGCTTGATTAATGCTACGTTTCGTTCGGGTAGGTTTGGAAGGCTTGGTTATGTTTTCTGTGTCTTTTGTGCTATTCGGTGAATTTCTGCGCTCTAATTAGGTCAGGTTAGGTTAGGCTACCTCTACTTTTGTGCTTTACACTGCGACGCCGCGGATTTCTATGGTCTACTGTGCTCTAATATGCTCAGCTTGTCTCTTGGGTGGCCAGTGATATTGGTGTCGGCACGTTCGTTCGAAATATGTTGCGATTGTTTCGGTCAGGTTAGGCTACGTTTGATTCGAATAGCTTCTACTTTCTTGCCATACAATATTATTCGGCGTATTTCTATGATCTACTGAGCTCTAGTACATTCTGCTTGTCTCTCTGGAGCCCAGAAGTAGTAGTCTCGTCATGTAAGGTTGAGCTATGCTAAGTATGGGTATGTAACGTTTGACTTGGTTAGGATATGCTACTTTGTCTTCAGTGCTGTAAACGGGTTTTCGGCAGATTTCTGAGGTCTACTGTGCTCCACTACATTGTCCTTTGCTCTGGGGAGGCCAGGAGCAGAGATCGCGGCACATCATGTTGAGATGTGCTTCGCTTTGGTAGGTTTGGTTAGGTCTTCTTCGGCCTTTGAGCTGTTCACAGCAATGTGGTGGACTTCTGAGCACTACTGTGCTCTAGTACATTGTGCTTGACTCTGTGGAGTCCTGCAATAGTGGTGCCGTCATGTTAGGTTGATTTAGATTAAGTTTGTGTATGATACCTTTGGCTAGGTTAGTAGATGCTACCTTGGCCTGTGTGCTATACACAGCATTTCCTGGGTTTCTACGACCTCAATGTGCTCTAATATGTTCTGCGTGCCTCTTGTGCGTCCGGTAATAGAGGTTTCGGCACGTTAGGTTGAGACAGGTTACGTCTCGTACAGTAAGAAGGATCGGTTAGGATTTCTTTGACGGTTGCGCCGTACACTGCTATTTGGTGAAATTCGGCGCCCTACATTGCTTTACTATACTCTGCTCTACAGTGGGGAGGCTGGCAATAGTGGCCGTGGCACGATAGGATGTGTTATTTTACGCTTGGTTATGATAGGTTAGGTTGTGTGTTACTAGGATAGTTATGAGTCTCGTGCTATTCACTCTTATTCAGTGTATTCCTGTTTCTGCTGCGAGCTACTACACTCTGCTTGGCTCTAGGGAGGCCAGGAGCAGTGGTCTCTGCACGTTATATTGAGCTATGATACCCTTGGCTAGGATAGGTTAGGTAAGGTTATGCTAGTTTATCTACGGCTTTTGTGCTATTCACTGCAATGCGGTGGTTTTCTGCCGTGTACTGTACTCCAGTACGTTCTACTTGTTTCTGTCGAGGCCAGCAATAGCGGTATCGCAATGATAGCTTCAGCTAGACTATGTTTGCGTACGAAACGTTTGGCTTGGTTAAGGCAGATTATCTTACACTTTCGTGGCGTTCACTGCCATCCGGTGGATTTCTGCTCCCAACTGCGCTCCAGTATCTTCTGCTTGGCTCTGGGGCGGCCAGTAACAGCGGTTTCAGTACGTTTGGTTGAGTTATGTTACTCTTCGTTAGGGAAGGTTAGTAAGCCTTTATTAGGATTTCCTTGGCTTTTCTGCTTTACATTGCTATTCGGTGGATGTCTGCACTCTAATGTGCCCTAGTATGTTCTGCTTGGCTCTGTCGCGGCCAGAAACGGTGTCCTCGGCACGTTAGGTTGAGCTATGTTACGTTCGGTTGTGCTACGTATGTTGATGTTAGGACATGAGAGTTCAGTCTATTCCGCGATACACCAATATCCGCTGGCTTATGCGTTCTGCTACGTTCTAATAATTTTTCCTCTGCTCTGGGGAGGCTAGCGATAGTGATTTCGGCACGTTAAGTTGTGATAGGATGCGTTTGGTTAGGTTTGGTTATGTCAGGTTCGATTAGGTCACCTTCGACTATTGTGCTATTTGCTGCAATGCGGTGGGCTTCTGCGCACTACTGTGTTCTTGTGGGTTCTGGTTTTCCTTTTGGGGGCCAGCAACAGTGGCATCGTCGTTTTAGATTGAGTTAGGTAACGTTTGGTTACGTTACGTTTGGCTATGTTAGTAGAATATACATTGACTTCCGTGCTGTACACTGTTATTCGAAGGGATTCGGTGATCTACTGTGCTCTACTTCATTCTGCTCAACCCTGGGGAGTCGAGCAATAGCGATCGAGGCACGTCATTTTGAGGAATGTTTCGTTTGGTTGGGTCAGGTTAGGTTAAGGTTGGTTACGGTAGCTTTGACATTCGTACTGTACACTGTTACTCGATGGATTTCAGTGACCGACTACGCTCTGCTGCACTCCGCTTGGCTCAGTGGTGGCCAGGGGCAGTTTTCGCGCCACGTTATGTTGTGCCATGTTGCCTTGGGTTAGATTAGTTTGGGCCAGGTTGTGCTAGGATATCTTCGTCTTTTGTGCTATACACTGATATTGGCTGGATCTTTGCGGACTACATTGCTCTACTGTGCTCTGCACGACTCTGGGGAGGCGAGCAGTAGCGACTGCGGCACGTTAGGTTCAGTTATGTTACGATTGGTTAGATCAGGTTTGGATGTACATGGTCAGTATAGCTTCTGCTTTCGTGCTACACACCGTTAATCGGCGAATTTCTGTGGTATACTGTGCTCTAGCACATTCTGCTTTTCTCAGTGGAGCCCAGCAGTGGTGGCCTCGCCATGTTAGGTTGAGGTAGGCTACGTTTGGGTATGCAACGTTTGGCTTGGTTAGGAAATGCTACATTGGCTTTCGAGATGTAAACGGCTTTTCAGCGGTTTTCTGTGATCTACTGTGCTCTGCTACGTTCTGCTTCGCTCTGCGGAGGCCATGAGCAGTGCTCGCTGCACGTCATGCTGAGCTATTCTACGTTCTGCTAGGTATGGATAGACCAGGTTGTGTTAGGATATCAACTGCTCTTGGGGCATTCACAGCAGTGTGTTGGACTTCTGCGCACTACTGCGCTCTAGTTCATTATGCTTGCCCCTGGGGGGGGGGGCTGCAATAGTGGTCACGTCATGTTAGGTTGATTTAGGTTACGCTTCACAATGTTACGTTTCGCTAGCATAGTAGAGGCTACACTGCCTTTCATGCTATACAACGCTTTCCCTGGATTTCTACGCTCTAATGTGCTTCAATACGTTCTGCTAGGCCCTGGGGTGTCCAGTAACAGTGGTCTCGGCACATTAAGTTGAGTTAGGTTACGTTTCGTTAGGTAAGGTTATGAAGGTTCGGTTAGGATTTCTTTGACGTTTGTGCTGTTCACAGCTATTTGGTGAATTTCTGCGATCTACATTGCTCTACTATACTCTGCTCGACACTGGGGAGGCGAACGATAGTGGCCGTGGCGCGTTAGGTTTTGTTATGTCACGTTTGGTTAGGTTAGGATAGGTTATGTTAGGTTAAGCTTGTTCAGGATATCTCCGACTTTCTTGATGTACACTGTTTTTCAGTAGATTTCTTTGATCCACTTCGCTCTACTCTATCATGCTTGGCTCTGGGGATGCTTGCAGCAGTAGCCGCGGCACGTTATGTTCAGCTATGCTTCGTTTGGTTAGGTTTGGTTAGAACAGGTTAGGTTTGGATATCCTAGACTTTTGTAACATACACTGCTATTCGGTGGACCTCTGCGCTCTAAATTTATCTACTGTACTCTGTCCGGCTCTGGGGATGCGAGCAACAGAGGTCGCGGCACGTTAGTTTGTGTTAGGTTACGTCCTGTTAGGTTACGTTATGGTAAATTTGTTAGGGGTAGCTCTGACTTTCGTGCTATACACCCTTAGTTTTTGTATTTCCGTGCTCTACTACTGTGCTCTACCGCATTCTTCTTGGGTACGAGGAGGCCTGGAGCAGCGGTCGCGTCACGTCATGTTGGGTTATGCTGCATTTGATTGGGTTAGATTATGCCAGGTTCGGTCAGGATATCTACGGCTTTGTGCTATTCACTGCAATGCGGTGGATCTCTGCATTCAAGTGGGCTCTAGTATATTCTGCTTGGCTCAGCGGTGGCCAGCAATAGTGGTCTAGGCACGTTATATTGAGCAATGCTACGTTCGGACATGTTACGTTTGGTGAGGTTACGATAGGGTATCTCAGAATCTTGAGCTGTACACTGTAATGCGGTGGGTTTCTGTATGCCACTCTGCTCCTGTATACTCTGCTTGTCTCTGCGGAGTTCCGCAATAGAGGTCTCTTTTCGTTAGGTTGAGTCAGGTCACGTTTGGTTATGTTACGTTTGGTTAGGATAGGAGAGGCCACTTTGCCTTCTGCGCTATTCGCTGCTATTCGGAGTATTCCGGCGGTCTAATGTGCTCTAACGTGCTCTGCCTGGCTCTGTGGAGGCCACCAATTTAGGCCTCGTCGCGTTATGCAGAGTTACTCTACGTTCGGATAGGTTAGTTAATGTCACGTTATATCAGGATATGTTTGACGTTTGTGCTACACACTGCAATACGGTCGATTTCTGCGCTCTGCTTTCCTCTAGTATTTCCACCTTGGCTCCGGGAGGGTCAGCAATGGTGGCATCGGCAAGATAGTTTGAGTGAAGTTACGTTCCGTTAGGTTAGGTTAGGATGGCTCGATTATTATTTCTTTGACTTTTGTGCTATAAACAGCTATCCGGTGGATTTCTGCGCTCTACATTGCTCACTATGCTCTGCTCGTCTGTGGGGTGTCGAGCTATAGTGGCCGCGGCACGTTAGGTTTATGTATGTTACGATTGGTTATGTCAGATTTGGCTATATTTGGTCAGGATAGCTTTGACTTTCATGGTATGCACTGCTATGCGGTGGACTTCTGTGATTTACTGTGCTCTGTTTATTCCGCTTCGCTCTTGGGTGGCCAGCAGCAGTGGAAACTGGACGCTATGCTGAGCTACGCTGCGTTCGGTTCTGTTACGTTTGGCATGGTGGGATATGGTAGTACTGACTTTTGTGCTTTACGCTCCTATCCGCGGACTACTGGGCACCACTGTGTTCTAATATCTTCTGCTTGCCTCCGGGAAGGCCAGCGATGGCGATCTCCGCACTTTAGGTTGAGTTAGGTTACGCTTGGTTACGTTAGGTTAGGTCAGCTTAGGTTAGGACATCTTCGCCTTTTGTGCTATACACCGCTATTCGGTGGGTTTCTGCGCTCTGCTGTGCTACAATGTGATCTGCTTTGCTCCGTGGTGGCCAGTAATCGTGGCCTCGGCACGATATGTTGAGTAAAGTTACCGTTCGTTAAGTTACGTTAGGCCATGTTTGGTCAGGATATTTTCGACTTTTGCGCTATATACTGCTATTCTGTGGATTTCTGCACCCTACATTGCTCTAGGGTACTCTACTCGACTCTGGGGAGGCGCGCACTTGTGGGAGTGGCACGATATATTCAGTTATGTCACGATTGGCTAGGTAAGGTTAGGCTACGTTTGGTGAGTATGCCTTCGACTTTCGTGCTATACACTGTTATTCGTTGGATTTCTGTTAACGACTATTCTCTACTACATTCTGCTTGGGCACGTCGCTTTGAGGTATGCTAAGTTCCGTTGAGTTAGGTTAGGACATGTAAGGCTACGATCTCTACGGATTTTGTGTCATTCACTGCAAAACGGTGGATTTCTGCGCACTACTGTACTCTGGTACATTCTGCTAGTTCCTGTGGGTGCCAGCAATAGTGGTCTCGCCATGTTAGTTTGAGTTGCGTTACGTTTGCATATGTCACGTTTGGCTAGGTTAGGATATGCTACTCTGACTTTTGTGCTATTCACTGCTATTCCGCAGATTTCTGCGCTCTGCTGTGCTCTAGTACGTTTTGCTTGGCTCTGGTGTGGCCAGCAATAGTGATCTCGGCACGTTAGTTTCAGTTGTCCTACGTTCGTGTATGTTACGTTTGGTGAGTTTAGGATATGGTAGTTCAGACATTAGAGCTGAACATAGCTCTCCGCGGACTTCTGCGCTCTACTGTGTTCTAATGTTTTCTGCATTTCACTGGGGAGGCCAGCGATAGTGATCCCGGCACACTAGCTTGCGTTATGTTACGTTTGGTTAGGGTAGATTATGCAAAGCTCGAACAGGTTATCTTTGACTTCCGTGCTATACACTGCTATTCGGAGGATTTCTACACTCGACTGTGCTCTACTATATTCTGCTTCGCCCTGGGCAGGACTGCAATAGTGGCGAGACGTTATGTTGAATTAGGCTACGTTTCGATGTGTTACGCGTGGCTATGTTGCGATAGGCTACTCCGACTTCTGGCGAGCAATAGTGGCCGCGGCTCGATATGTTGAGCCATGTTGCGATTGCTACGTTAGGTTTGGCTGCGTTTGGTTAGCCTAGCTTCCACTTTCGTGCTATACGCTGTTATTCTGTGTATTTCTGTGATCTTATGTGCTCTACTACATTCTGCTTAGCTCTGGGGAGGCCAGGATCAGTGCTCGCGGCACGTTGCGTTGAGCTATGCCAAGCTTGGTTAGGTTATGTTAGGTCTGGTTAGGTTAGGATATCTTCGACTTTTGTGGTGTTCACTGCAATGCCGTTGATTTCTGCGCACAACTGTGCTCTAATACATTCTGCCCTTCTCTATGGCGGTCAGCAGTTGTGGTCTCGGCACGTTAGGTTCACTTAGGTTACGTTTCGTTTGGTTATGTTAGGATTGCTTTTTTAGGATATCTGCGGATTCTGTGCTATACACTGCTGTGCGGTGAATTTCTACGCTCTGCTGCGCTCCAGTATATTCTGCTTGGAGCTGGGGTGTCCAGCAATAGTGGTCTCGGCTGATTAGCTTGAATCAGGCTACGTTTGGTTATGTTACGTTTTGTGAGGATAGGATACGATAATTTAGGCTATTGCGCTGTACACTGCTGTCCGCGGATATCTGTGCTCCACTGAGTTCCAATAAATTATGCTTGGCCCAGGCGAGGCCAGCAATAATGTTCTCCGCATGTTAGGTTGAATTATGTGACGTTTGGTTAGGTTAGGTTACGTCAAGCTCGGCCTGGTTATCTTCGACTTTCGTGCTGTATTCTCCTTTTCGGAGGATTTCTGCGCTCGAATGTATTCTACTCTACTCTGCTTGGTCCTGTGAATGCCGGCAATAGTGGTCGCCGCACGGTATGTCGTGCAAGGCTACGTTTCATCACGTTACGGTAGGTTAAGTTTGGTCATGATGGCTTCGACTCACGTGCTTTACACTATTATCCGGTGGATTCATGTGATCTGCCGTGCTCTACTGTATTCTGCTTGGCTCTGTGGAGTCCGGCAGCAGTGGCCGCGGCACGCCCTGTTGAGTTACGCTGCCTTAGGTTGGGTTACGTAAGGTCATGGTATGTCAGGATATGCTATGCTTCTCCCTTTACACAGCAATGCCGTGTATTTATGCGCCCTGCTGTGCTTCCGTATATTCTGCTTGGCTCTGCGGAGGCCAGCAATTGTGGTCTCGGCGCATTAGGTTCATTTAGCCTACGTTTGCATATGACAAGGTTGGTCACGTTAGGAGAGAGTAGCTTAGACTTTGATGACATTCACTGCTATGCGGTGTAATGCTGCGCTCTACTGCGGTCTAATATGTTCTGCTTGGCACTGGGGTGGTCTTAAATAGTTGTCTGGGCACGTTAGTTTGAGTTACGCTGCGTTCTGTTATGTTACGTTTAGTGAGGTTAGGAGACGATAGCTTAGAGTTTTGTGCTATACACGGCTGTCCGTCGATTTCTGCGCTCTACCGTATTTTGATATTTGCTGCTTGGCTCTGCGGATGCCGGCAGCAGTGGTCGCGGCGCTTTATGTTCGGTTATGCTACGTTTGGTTGGGTAAGGTTAGGCCAGGTTGGGTTGGGATATCCTCGACTTTTGTAACATACGCTGCTATTCGGTGGATTTCAGCGCACTACATTGCTCTACTATACTCAGCTCGACTCTGGGGAAGCGAGCAATAGCGTTCGCGGCACTTCTGGTTGTGTTAAGTTACGATCGGTTAGGATAGGATAGGCTAAGTTTTAATAGGTTACCTTCGTCTGTCGTTGTGTACACTTTTATTCGGCGTATTTCGAAAGTTTTCAGCTTGGCTCTGGCAAGGACAGCATGTTACGTTCGGTTGGGTTGGGTCAGGCTAAGTTTGGTCAGGACGGCTTCAACTTTTGAGCTGTACACTGCTCTTCGGTGGACTTCTGTGCCCTACTGTGCCCCAGTATTTCCAGCATGGCTCTGGGGAGGGCAGAAGTAGAGGTCGCGGCTCGTTAGCTTTAGTTTGGTTATGTTTCGTTGTGTAACGGTTGGTTAGGTTTGCAGAGGACAGCTTTGACTTCAGTGCTATATTCAGCTGTTAGGTGCATTACTGCGCCGTACAGTGATTTAATGGTTTCAGCTTGGCTCTGTGAATACTAGCAATAGTGGCCTATGCACGTAACATTGTATCAGGCTACGTTCGGTTATGCTGGGTCATGCTAAGTTTTGTCAATATAGCTTTAACTTTTGTGCTATACACAGCTATTCGACGGACATCTACGCTCTACTGTGCCCTAGCATGTCATGCTTGACCCTAGAAGGGGCCGCAGTGGCAGTCTCCGCACTTTGGTTTGTGTCAAGCTATGTTTGTTTATGTTACGCTGGTTTGGGTTAGGCTTGGGTAGCTTTAACTCTTCTGATATACACTGCGATTATCTGGATTTCTGCGTTCCACTTTCCACTAGTTTGTACCACATGACGCTGAGTCGGCCAGGAATGGTCGTCGCGGCACGTTAGGTTGAGCTACGTTACATTTGGTTATTTTACGGTTGGTTAGGTTGAGAGAGGATTGCCTTGACTTTTGTGCTATAAACTGCTATTAGATGTCTTTTGCGCTCTATAGTGCTCTAATATCTACCGCTGTGCTCTGAGAAGTACAGCAATAGTGGTCGCGGCAAGTTAGGTTAAGCTATGTTACGCTTGCTTATGTGACGTTACGTTGCGTTAGGTCACGATAGCTATGACTTTTGTGCTACACACTGCTATTCTATGTACTTCTGCGGTCTTCCGTCAGCTACCACACTCTGCTTGTTACAGTGGACGCCAAGAATGGCGCTCTAATCAGGATCCGTTGAGTTATGTTACGGTTTGCTCGGTTAGGTTTGGCTATGTTTGGTTAGTATGGATCTGATATTTGTGATATACACTGCTGTTCGGAAGGTTGGAGCGTTCCACGTTGCTCTGATACACCCTCCTTAGCTTACGTGGGGCCAGCAACAGCGGCCGTGGCGCGTAAGGTAGGGTCATGTTACGTCCGCCAATGTTACGTTTGGTTGGGATTGGACGGGACCGCTTTAACTTTTGAGCAATACACAGCTACTCGGTGGACTTCAGCGCTCTACTGCGCTCTAATGTCCTTTGCTTGACGCTGGGGCGGCCAGCAACTGCGGCCTTTGCACGTTAAGTTGAGTTAGGCTGCGTTCGGTTAGGTTTGGTTTGGTTAGGTCAGGATAGGATAGCTTCGACTTCTGTGCTATACGCTGATTTTCGGTCCATTCCTGCGCCTTCCTGTGCTCCAATATGCTCTGCTTGCCGCTGTGGATGGAAGCAATGGTGGTCTCGGCACGTTAGTTTGAGATAGGCTACGTTTGGCATTATTATGCTTGGTTATGTTAGGCTAGGATAGCTGCGACTCTTGTTTCGCACACTCATATACGGGGGACTTCTGCGCTCCTCTGTGGTGGAATATTCGTTACTTTGCTCTGGGAATTCCAGAAATAGTGCTCGCAGCGCGTTCGACTGTGCTATGTTACGTTTGGATAGGCTATGTTTGTTCGTATTAGGTCAGGATATCTCCGAGTTTCGAGCTATACGGTGCCATTCTATGGATCTCTATGCTCTACACTACCCTAATATGCCCTGCTTGGCGTTGGGGAGTCCAGAAATAGTTGGCTAGGCAAATTTCTTGGGGATTGGTTACGTTGGCTTTGTTACGTTTGGTTAGGTTAGAAAATGGTAACCTTGACTTTTGCGCTGTACACTGCATTTGTGTGTGTTTCTACGCTCTACATTGCTCTACTATACTCTGCTTCACTCTGGGGACGCCAGCAACTGTGGTCGCGGCAACTTCGGTATAGTTAGGTTACGTTTGGTTCTATCAGAGTATACTATGCTTGGTTAAGGTGGTTTCGATGTTTCTGCCCTACTCTGCTATTTGCTCCATTTCTACGCACTATTGTGCTCTAGTATACTCTGCTCGACTATGGGGATGCCAGCAGTAGTCCTCTCGGTACTTTAGGGTGAGTTATGCTCGGCTATGCTACGTTCGGTTAGGTTAGGATAGGATAGCATAGACTTTTGTGGTATGCTGTGCCATTCCGTGGATTTCTGCGCTCTACATTGCTCTACTCTACCCTACTGGACTCTCGGGATGCGAGCGATAGCGGTCGCGGCACGTTTGCTTGAGTTAGGGTACGTTCGGCAAGGATAGGTTAGGCTATGTTTGATTAGGGTATCTTCCACTTCCATGCTATACACAGGTATACGGTGGATTCCTGCCCTCCACTGCGCTCGACTCTAATCTGCTAGAACCTGTGGAGGCCGGCAATAGTGGTCGCGACACGTTATGTCGCGGTATGATACGTTAGACTTGGCTACGTTTGGTCAGGTTAGGTTTGGATATCATTGACTTTTCTGCTGTACTTTGCGATTATATGGATTTATGCGACCTACTTACCTCTAATATGTTTCGCGTGGCTCTGGTGTGGTCAGCAGTGGTGGTGACGTTTGGTTCAGTTTGTCTACGTTTGGTATTGTTACGATTGGCTGTGTTGGGATATGGTGCCTCTTATTTTTGTGCTACCTACTGCCTTGCTCTAATATGCTCTGCTTTGCCCTAGGTAGGCCAGAAATGGTGGCCGCGACAAGATATATAGAGTTTGGTTACGTTTGGTTAGATTACGTTGGCATGGGTAAGGTTTGGGTTGCTTTGACTTTTCTGCCTCATACTGCGATTCTATGGATGTGTGCGCCCTACGCTCATCTAATAAGATCTGCATGGCCTTGGGGAGGCCAGCAACTGTCTTCACGGCACGATAGGTTTTGTCAGAATATGTTCCGATAGGTTAGGTTGCGCTGCGTTTGGCCAGGATTGCTTCGACTGCTGTGATACACACTGATGTTCTATGGAAACTCTGCGCCCTACTGTGCGCTATCACACTCTGCTTATGTCCGCGGATGCCACGAAATGTAGTCGCGGCAATTTGGGTTGAGTTATGTTCAGTCTGATTAGGCTAGGTTCGGTTAGGTTCGGTTGGGATGGCTTTGACTTTTGTGTTATGAACTGCATTTCGGTCGATTTCTACGTCCTACATAGCTCTACTACACCCTGCTGGACCCTCGGGATGCGAGTAATAGTGGTCACGGCACGTTTGGTTGGGTTATGGTTCGTTTGGTTAGGTTATGTTAAGTCAGGTTTGGTCAGGATGGCTTTGACTTTTGCGCCATACATTGTTATTCGATGGATTTCTGCGCTCTACTGCGCTTTAATATGTCCTGCTTGGATCTGGGCAGGCCAGAAGTAGAGGTTCCGGCTCGTTAGGTCTAGTTATTCTACGTCTGCAAAAGCTAGGTTATGACAACTTAGGTTATGTTGTCTTAGACTTTTGTGTTATACATTGCTATTTGGTAACTTTATGCGCGCTACCTGGCTCTACTATAATTTGCTCGTCTCTGGGGAGGCCAGAAATGGTTTTCGCGGCACGATAGGCTGTGTTACGCTAGGTTTGGGCATGTTGCGTTTGACTAAGTTGGGAGAGGGTGGCTTCGCCCTTCGCGGTATAAGCTGTTGTTCGGTGAATGTCTGCGCTCCACTGCGGCCTAGAATTTTCGGCTTGGCCCTGGAGAGGCCAGAAACAGCGGACTAGGCACGTTAGGTTGATATATATAACGGTTGTCTATGCTACGCTTGGCTATGTTAGGTCAGGATATCTTTGACTCTTACCCTATACACCGCCATTCGGTGGATTTATGCCCGCTTCTGTGCTCTAGTACATTCTGCTTGGCTCTGGGGAGGCCAGCAATAGTGGTCTCGGCACGTTAGGTTAAGCCATGATACGTTTGGTTATATTACGTTTGGATAGGTTAGAATAGGATAGCTTTGACTTCGGTGCTATACGCTGCCTTTCGGCGCATCTCTGCGCTCTACTATCCAATAATATGTTCCGCTTGTGTCTGGGGATGTCAGCGATATTGATCTCGGCTAGGTAGGTTTTGTTATATTACGTTCGTATACGTTATGCTTGTTTACGTTAGGACATGACAGCTTTGACTTTTGTGCTGTACACTGCTATGCAGTGAATTTCTGCTCTCTACGTTGCGCAACTATGCTCTGTTCGACTCTGGGGATGCCAGCAATAGTGGTCGTGGCACGTTAGTTTGAGTCATGGTATGTTTGGCTTTGTTAGGTTACTTTAGCGTAGGTTGGGATAGGACGGCTTTGACTTTTGTACTGCACTCTGCTATTCGGTTGACACCTGCGCTCTACAGTGCTCAAATACGTTCTGCTTTGGTGTGAGTAGGCCAGCAGTAGTGGTCTAGGTCCTCTAGGCTTTGCTAGTGTTCGTTTGGTTAGGTTCTATGTGGTAAGGTTAGGTTGGTATATCTCTGACTTAAGTGCTATACTCCGCAATGCGGTAGAAATCTTCGCTCTACTCTCCTCTATTGAATTCCGCTTGGTTCTGCGGAGGCCAGCAATAGTTATCTCGGCTCATTCGGTTGAGTTATGCTACGTTTGGTTAGGTTTGGAGAGAATTGCTCAGACTTTCGTGCTATACACGGTTATTCGGTGGATTACTGCGTTCTACTTCTCTCTACTGCGTTCTACTGCTATATTCTGCTTGGCCCTGGGGAGGCCAGTAATCGTGGCCGCAGCAAGCTATGCTGAGTTAGGCTACATCCGGTTAGGTAATGTTCGTTTGGGTCAGGTTTGGATAGCTTGCACTTTTCTGCTGTACGCTGCGATTGTATAGATATCTGCGCTCTACTCGCCTCTAATATGCTCAGCTCGGCCCTCGGGATGTCAGCAATAGTGGTCATGGCACGACAGGTTCAGTTAGTTTGCATTTGGTTATGTAACTTTTGGATAGTTTAGGGTGGGATACTTTGATTTTTGTGTTATACTATGTTACTCGGCGGATATCTGAGATCTACTGTACGTTACAACATTCTGGTTCGCTCTGTGGAGGCCAATACCAGTGTTCGCGATACGTTATTTTGTGTTATGGTACGTTTGGTTAGGTTAGGTTTGGTTAGCTTCGAATTTTGTGCTATACATTGCGATTCTACGGATTTGTGGTCTCTACTCCACTCTCAAATTTTCTGCTCAACTCTGCAGAGGGCAGCAATAGTGGTCTCGGCACGTTAGGTTGAGTTAAGTTACGTTTTGTTGTGTTACGGTTTGCTACGTTAGGATATGGTAGCTTTGACTTCTGTACTGCACACTACTCTTTGGTGGATACCTGCGCTCTACCCTCCTCTCACAAGCTCTGCTTGGCTCTAGGGAGGGAAGCAACAGTGGTCTGGGCATATTAGGTTGAGTTGGGATACGTTTGGCTAGGTTACGTTTGTCTATGGTAGGATTGGATACTTTGGCTTTTGAGCTCTACACTGTTGTACCGTGGATTTCAGCGCTCTACTGCGCCCTAGTACGATCTTCATGGCTGTGGGGGACCAGCAATGGTGGTCTCGGAGCGATATGTTGAGATATGCTACGTTTGGCTATGTTACGTTTGTTCTAGGTAGGTTTTGTTATATTACGTTCGGATACGTTATGCTTGCTTACGTTAGGACATGACAGCTTTGACTTTTGTGCTGTACACTGCTATGCAGTGAATTTCTGCTCTCTACGTTGCGCAACTATGCTCTGTTCGACTCTGGGGAGGCCAGCAATAGTTATCTCGGCTCATTCGGTTGAGTTATGCTACGTTTGGTTAGGTTTGGAGAGAATTGCTCAGACTTTCGTGCTATACACGGTTATTCGGTGGATTACTGCGTTCTACTTCTCTCTACTGCGTTCTACTGCTATATTCTGCTTGGCCCTGGGGAGGCCAGTAATCGTGGCCGCAGCAAGCTATGCTGAGTTAGGCTACATCCGGTTAGGTAATGTTCGTTTGGGTCAGGTTTGGATAGCTTGCACTTTTCTGCTGTACGCTGCGATTGTATAGATATCTGCGCTCTACTCGCCTCTAATATGCTCAGCTCGGCCCTCGGGATGTCAGCAATAGTGGTCCTGGCACGACAGGTTCAGTTAGTTTGCATTTGGTTATGTAACTTTTGGATAGTTTAGGGTGGGATACTTTGATTTTTGTGTTATACTATGTTACTCGGCGGATATCTGAGATCTACTGTACGTTACAACATTCTGGTTCGCTCTGTGGAGGCCAATACCAGTGTTCGCGATACGTTATTTTGTGTTATGGTACGTTTGGTTAGGTTAGGTTTGGTTAGCTTCGAATTTTGTGCTATACATTGCGATTCTACGGATTTGTGGTCTCTACTCCACTCTCAAATTTTCTGCTCAACTCTGCAGAGGGCAGCAATAGTGGTCTCGGCACGTTAGGTTGAGTTAAGTTACGTTTTGTTGTGTTACGGTTTGCTACGTTAGGATATGGTAGCTTTGACTTCTGTACTGCACACTACTCTTCGGTGGATACCTGCGCTCTACCCTCCTCTCACAAGCTCTGCTTGGCTCTGGGGAGGGAAGCAACAGTGGTCTGGGCATATTAGGTTGAGTTGGGATACGTTTGGCTAGGTTACGTTTGTCTATGGTAGGATTGGATACTTTGGCTTTTGAGCTCTACACTGTTGTACCGTGGATTTCAGCGCTCTACTGCGCCCTAGTACGATCTTCATGGCTGTGGGGGACCAGCAATGGTGGTCTCGGAGCGATATGTTGAGATATGCTACGTTTGGCTATGTTACGTTTGTTTGGCTTAGGTTTTGGTTGCTTCAACTTTTCTGCTATACGCAGCGATTCTGTGGATCTCTGCGCCCCACTCTCCTCTAATATGGTCTACTTAGCGATGGAGAGGCCAGCCATAGTGGTCTCGGTAGCTTAGATTTTGTTAGGTTACTGTTGACCATGTTATGTTTGATTATGCTAGGACAGGATAACTTTCACTTCTGGGCTATGCACTGCTATTCGGATAATTTCTGCACTCTGCTCTACTCTAATGCGCCCTGCTTTGCTCTGTGGATGCCATAAATTGTGGCTGCGGTGCGCTAGGTTGCGTTATGTTACGTTTGGTTGGGTTAGACTTGTTTTGGTTAGGTTAAGGTATATATGACTTTTGCGCTATACACTGCAATGCGGTGGGTTTCTTCGCTCTACTGTGCTCTAGTATACTCCGCTCGACCCCCGGGAAACCAGCCATAGTTGTCGCCGCACGTTAGGTTGTGTTAGGTTGCGCTTGGCTGTACTACGCTTGTTTATGGTAGGATAGGATAGCTTTGACTATTGTGCTATACACTTCTATTCGGCGGATTCCTACGCTCCACGTTGCTATACTATACTATACTAAGCTTGGGTGCGTTAGGGTAGATTTGGTTAGGCTTGGATAGATTTAACTTTCGTGGTATACTCTGCTGTTCGCTAGATTCATACGCTCTTCTGAGCTCTAGTATATTCTGCTTTGCTCTGGGGAAGCCAGTAGTAGTGCTCTCGGCACGATAGGTTGAGATAGGATACGTTTGGGTAGGTAACGTTAGCTCTTATTAGGTTTGGTTAGCTTCGACTTTTCTGCTATACACTGCGATTCCAAGGTTTTCTGCGCTCTACTCTGCTCTATTGTGGTCCGCCTGGCTCTGTGGAGACGAGCAATACTGATCGCGACACGTTAGGTTGGGATTGGTTACGTTTGGATATGCTATGCTTAGTTGGGTTAGGTTAGGATATCTTGAACATACGTGCTCAACATTGATATTCTATGGACTTCTGCGTTCTACTGTGCACTAGCATGTCTTGCTTGGCTCTGGGGGCCAGCAACAGTGGTCTCGGCACATTATTTTGAGGCGGATGACGTTCGGTTATGTTACGTTTGGTGAGGTTAGGATGGGATAACTTAGGCTTCTGTGATATACATAGCTGTCCACGGATTTGAGCTTGATACTGCGTTCTAATATTTTCTGCTTGTATCTGGGTGGGGGGCCAGCAATAGTGACCTCGATACGTTAGGTTAAGTTATGTTACGTACGGTTTGGATAGGTTAGGTAAGGTTAGGTTAGGATATATACATTTTTTGTGCTATTTACCGCAATGCGGTTGGTTTCTGCGCACCACTGTGCCTTAGTACATTCTACTTTTCTCGTTGAGGCCAGCAATAGTGGTCTCGTCATGTTAACTTGTGTTAGGTTACGTTTGCATATGTTACTTTTGGCTATGTTAGGATTGGATACCTTGTCTTCTGTTCTATACACCGCTATTCGGCGGATTTCTGCGCTCTCTTGTTCTACAGTATGCTCCGCTTGCCTCTGGGGTGGCCAGTAATAGTGGTCGTGGCACGTCATGTTGTATTATGTTACGTTTGGTTAGGTTATGTTAGGTGAAGTTTTGTTACGTTAGCTTTGACTTTCGCAATGTTCACTGTTGTTCGGTGGATTTCTGTGATCTACTGTGCTCTGCTACACTCTGATTGGCTCAGTGGAGGCCATGTGCGGTGTTGGCAGCACGTTGTGTTGAGCTGTGCTGCGTTCGGTTGGGTTGGGTTAGGTTGGATTAGGTTAGGATATCTACGGATTTGGTGCTACTCACTGCAGTGCGGTGGATTTCTGCGCACTGCAGTGCGCTGGGACATTCTGCTTGTATTTGAGGGTGCCAGCAAATGTGGTCTCGATGTGTTAGGCTGAGTTAGGTTACGATTGGGTATGCTACGTTTGGCTGGGTATGGAGACGCTACTTTGACTTTTGTCCTATGCGCTGCTGTTCCATGGGTTTCTGTGCTCTATTGTGCTCTAATATGCTCTGCTTGGCAATGGAGTGGCCAGTAATATTGGTCTCTGCGCGTTAGGTCGGGTAAGGTTACTTTTCGTCGGGTTAGGTTAAGAAGGTTAGGTTAGGGTATCTTCGGCTTTGTGCACAACACTGCAATGCGGCGTATTTCTGCGCTCTGCTGGGCTATAGTATTTTCTGCTAGGCGCTGTGAGGCGGGCAATAGTGGTCTCGGCAGGCTAGGTTGGGATATGCTACATTTGGTTATGTTACATTTAGCGAGGTTAGGATACGGTAGTTTAGACGTTAGGGCTATACACTGCCCATATGCGAATATCTGCGTTCCACTGTGTTCCTGTATTTTCCGCTGAGCTCTTGCCAGGCCAGCAATAGTGGTCTCGTCACGTCAGGCTGTGCTTCGTTACGCTTAGTTTGGTCAGGTTTTGTCAAGGTCGGTCTGGTTATCTTTGATTTTCGTGATATGCAACTGCTGCTCGGAGGATTCCTGCCTTCGGCTGTGCTATACTATGTACTGCTTGGCCCTGGAGTGTCGAGCAATAGTGGTGGCGGCACGTTATTTTGGTTAGGCCACGCTTGATTAGGTTATGTTGGATTAAGTTTGGTTATCGTGGCTCTGACACTCATGCCGTACACTATTTTCCCGTGTGTTCATGTGATCAACTGTGCTCCACTGTATTCTGCTTGGCTCTGTGTTCTCCGGCAGCAGTGGTCGCGGCGCGCCCTATTGAGTAACGCTACCTTAGACTAGGTTACGTAAAGTCAGGTTATGTTAGGATATGTTTGACTCTTTGGCTCTACACTGC
This sequence comes from Eufriesea mexicana, assembly GCF_001483705.2. NCBI lineage: Eukaryota > Metazoa > Arthropoda > Insecta > Hymenoptera > Apidae > Eufriesea > Eufriesea mexicana. The sequence goes on along the minus strand of NW_016909259.1, from coordinate 24,342 downwards.
TATTCGGAGGATTTCTGCGCTCTACGTTGCTCCACTATACTCTGCTCGACTATGGGGAGGTCAGCAATAGTGGCCGCGGCACGCCAGGCTGTGTTGTGTTACCTTTGGCTAGGTTAGGCTTGGTTAAGTTTAGTTAGAATTGCTTCGACTTTCGTGTTATATACTGTTATCAGGTGGACTTCTACCATCTACTGTGCTATACTACATAATGATTCGCTCTGGGGAGGCCAGGAGTAGTGGTCGCGGCACGTTATGTTTAGCTATGCCACGTTCTTTAGGTAGTGTAGGGTCAGGTTATGTTAGGATATCTACGGCTTTTGTGCGATGCGCTGCTATTCGGCGGATTTCTGCGCGCCACGTTGCTTTAGTATACTCAATCCGACTCTGGGGAGGTCAGTAGTAGTGGTCGTGGCACGCTAGCTTGTGTTAGGTTGCGTTCGGTTTGGTTAGGTTGTGTTATGTTTGGTCAGGATAGATTTGACTTTCGCGCTATACACTGTTACTGGTTGGATTTCTGTGCTCCAGCGTGCTCTCGTACATTCTGCTAGGCCCTGGAGTAGCACGCCATAGTGGCGGCGGCACATTTCGTTGGGGTACGCTACGTTTCGTTATGTTAGGTTAGCTTGGGTTAGGTCTGGATATATATGCCTTTTGTGCTATACACAGCGTTTCTATGGACTTCTACGACCTACTGTCCTCTAGTGAGGTCAGCTCGACCTTGTGGAGGTCAGCAATAGTGGTCCGGGTACGTTGCGTTGTGCGATGTTACGTTTGGCCCTGATAAGATTGGATACACTAGGAAAGGTTATCTTTGACTTTTGAGCTATAGTGTATAGACTTCCGTGATACACACTGCTATTCGGAGCTTTGCTGCCCTGCACTGTGCTCTACTACGGAATGCTTAGCCCTGGGAATGTCAGCAATATTGGTCTCGGCACGTTAGGTTCAGTTAGGTTACGTTTGGGTTAAGTACGGTAAAGGTAGATATGACTTTTGTGCTATACACTGCCATTCGGCGGACTTCTGCGCTCCAGTGTGTTCTAGTATGTTCTGCTCCGCTCTGGCATGGCTAGCAATAGTAGTCTCGGTACGTTATGTAGTGGTATGCCAAATTCGGTTATGTTCGTATGGTGAGGTTAGGATTTGATAGCTTAGACATCTGTGTCTTAAACTGCCATCCGTCGACTTCTGCGCTCTACTGCGCTCTAATGTTTTCTGCTTGGCCCTCGGGTGTCCAGCGATACTGATATTGGCACATTAGGTTGAGATAAGCTGCGTTTGGTTGTATTACGTATGGCTAGGTTAGGTTAGGCTACTTCGTCTTTTGTGCTGTCCACTGCTTTTCGGTGCAATTTCTGCGCTCTAGCGCGCTATAATATGCTGCGTGACTTTTGTGCTGTACACTGCAATGGGGAGGATTTCAACTCCCTACTGTGCTCTAGTATATTCTGCTTGGCTCTGGGGATGACGGCAGTGGAGGTCTCTGTACGTTAGATTGAGTTTAGCTACGTTTGCTTATGCTACATTTGGATAGGTTAGGATAGATTATTTTAATCGCTTGTGCCACACGCTGCTGGTCGGTGGTCTTCTGCGCTTTACTGTGTTCTAACATGTTCTGGTTGGCTCTGTGGTGGCCAGTAAAATTAGACCCGGCGCCTATATTCACCTATGATACGTTCGGTCATGTTACGTTTGGTGAGATTAGGACAGTATTGTTTAGGATTTTGTGCTATACACTGCTCTCGGCGGATTTGTGCACTCTACACTGTTCTAATGCTTCTTGCTTGTCTCTGTGGAGGCCAGCAATCGTGATCTCGTCACGTTAGGTTTTGATATGTTACGTTTGGGTAGGTTTGGTTACGTGAGGTTAGGTTAGGTTACGTTGCGTTAGGCTAGCATAGCTTCATCTTTTGTGCTACACACTGCTATTCAATGGCATTCTTCGATGTACTATGCGCCACCACGCTCTGCTTCTGCCTGGGGACGCCAGGAATAGTGGTAGCGGCGAGTTAGATTGATATATGATACGCTTGGTCAGCCTTGGTTTGGCTTGGTTTGATTGGGATAGCATTCACCTTTGTGCTACGCATTGCTATCCTTCCGATTTGAGCGTCCTGAGTTGCTCTGATATACTCTGTTTGGCTCTCGTGAGGCCAGCAATAGTGTTCGTGGCACAGCAGTCTGTGTTACGTTACCGTTTGGCTATGTTACGTATGGTCAGGTTAGGCGGGAGTAGCTTTGACTTTTGTGCCATACGTAGCTAATCGGTGGACTTCTGCGCTCTACCGTGCTCTAATACGCTCATCTAGGCTCTGTGGATGCCAGCAATAGTGGTCTCGCCACGCTAGGTTTAGTTAGGCAACGTATGGTTATGTTATGTTAGTTTGGGACAGCCGTGCACAGGTTTGTCTTTCGTGTTTTGCACTGCTATTCGGTGGAATTCTGCGCTCTACTGTGCTCTACTATACTCTGCTCGAATCTGGAGAGGCCAGCTACAGCGGTCGCGGCTGGCTACTTTGCGTTATGTTACTTTCGGTTTTGATACGATTTGTTGGGCAAGGAAAGGGTGGGTTTAACTTTTGCGCTATACACTGCTATTCGGTTGAATTCTCTGTACTACTGTGCCCTAGTAGGCTCTGCTTTACCCTGGGGAGGCTACAAACAGCGGCCGCGTCATGTTAGGTTGTATTAGATTACGTATGGCTAGTTCATGTTACCATGAGTAATGCCCCGATAACTTTGATTTTTCTCCTTTACATTGCGATTCTATGGATTTCTGCGCCCTACTCTCCTCTAATATGTCCTGCATGGTCATCTGGAGGGCCAGCAGTTATGGCCGCGACACGTTAGCTTGAGTTACATTACGTTTGTTCATGTTAGGTTTGGCTACGTTACGATGGGATAGCTCTGACTGTTGTGCCCTACACTGGTATTCGGTGGATTTCTGCACTCTGCTGCGCTCTAATATGCTCTGGTTGGCTTTGCGGTGGACAGCAGCGGTGGTCTCGGCACGTTACCTTTAGTTAAGTTACGATCGGTTAAGTCGCGATAGGTTAGGTTATGGAAGGGTAGCTACAACTTTTGTGTAAAACACATATATTCGGTTGTCTTCCGCGCTCTAATGGGCTGGAATACGTTCTGGATGCTTCTGGGGAGGCCAGCATTAATGTTCGTGGCACGTTTGGTTGAGTTACGTTACGCTTGCTTTGGTCTGGTTATGATAACTTTGGTTATGACGGCTTCGTCTTTTGTGCTCTACAATACTATACGGTGGATTCCTGCGATCTGCTAAGCTCTAGTATATTCTCGTTGGCAATGCGGAGGCCAGCTGTAGTGGTCTCGGCGCGTCGGGTAAAGATATGTTACGTTTGTTTGTATTACGTTTGGATAGGTTACGAGAGGATAGAGGTGACTTGTGTGCTATACACTGCTATTAGGTACATTTGTACGATCTGCATAGCTCTACTATACTCTGCTCGACTCAGGGGAGGCCAGAGATAGTGGTCTCGTTACGGTAGTTTGAATTATGCAACGTTTGGTTTGGTTATGTTAGTTTAGGTTAGGTGTGGATAACATTGTCACTCGTCTTATACAGTTATCCAATTGTATTCTGCGATCTACTGTGCTCTAGTCTTATCTACTTTTCTCTGTGGGGTGCAGCAAAGGTGGTGTTGGCACGTTGGGTTGAGTTAAATCACGTTTGATTATGTTACGTTTGGCTAGGATAGGGTAGGGTATCTTTGACTTTTATGCTATACACTGCAATGCGGTGTATTTCTGCTCTCTGCAGCGGCCTTATTTATTCTGCTTAGTACTGGGAATGCCAGCAGTGCCTTATTTATTCTGCTTAGCACTGGGAATGCCAGTAATTTTGGTCTCGGCTCGTTAGTTTCTGATAGGTTACGTATGGTTTGTTTAGGTTAGGCCACTTTCGGTAAGTGTAACTCTGATTTTTGTGCCACACACTGCTGTCCGTGGATTTCTGCACTCTACTGTGTTCTAATATTTTCTGCTTGGCACCGTGGAGGCCAGCAATAGTTGTATCGGCACGTTAGGCTTATCTAGGTTACGCTTGGTTTGAATAGGTTAGGCTATGTTAGGTTATGGCAGCTGTGATTTTCCTGCTAAGCACTGTTATCGGTGGATAATAGTGATCTACTGTACCCTTCTATCTTCTACTTAGCCCCGCGAATGCCAGCAATATTGTACTCGTCTCGTTTGGTTGAGCAATGTTACGTATGGTTAGTTCAGGTTAGGTTAAGTACGGTAAGTTTAGCATTTACTTTTGCCTAGCAATATTGTACTCGTCTCGTTTGGTTGAGCAATGTTACGTATGGTTAGTTCAGGTTAGGTTATGTTCGGTATGTTTAGCATTAACTTTTGCGCTACACACTATTTTTCCTGCGCTCGACTGTGCTCTACTACGTTCCGCTTTGATCCGGCGAGGCCACCAATAGTGGTCGCGGCACGTTAGGTTAAGGTATGTTGCGTTCGGTTTTGTTAAGGTTGGTTATATTAGGTTAGGTTATCTTCGACTTCTGTGCTATACACTGCGATTCTGTGGACTTGTACGCGCCAGTGTGCCCTTGTGTGTTCTGCTTAGCTCTGCGCAGAGCAGATATAGTGGTCTCGGCCCTTTATGTTGAGTTGTGCTAAGATTGGTTATGTTGGATTGGGACAGTGAAGGTTAGGGTATCTTCGACTATTTTGTTACACACTGAATTGAGGTGGATTTCTGCGCTCTGCTTTGCTCTAGTATATTCTGCTTCGCTCTCGAGAGCCCAGCAACAGTGGTACGGGCACATTGGTATTAGCTGTGCTACGTTCGGCCGTTTTCTGTTTGGTGCGGTTAGGATAGGATAGCTTGGACTTTTGTGCTGTACACTGTTATCCGCGGATTTCTGCTCCTTAATGTGTTCTAATATTCTCTGCTTGGCTCCGCGGCGGCCGGCAATAGTGGTCTCGGCACGTTAGGATTATCTGTGTTACCCTTGGTTGGGTTAGGATAGGCTATGTCAGGTTAGGACGGCACTGACTTTCATGCTAGACACTGTTATTCGGTGGATCCTTGTGGTCTACTGTGACCTTCTTTATTCAACGTAGCCTCGCGAATGCCAGCAATATTGTCCTCGGCACGTTAGGTTGAGCATTGTTGCGTAGGGTTAGTCTAGTTTAGGTTAATTTCGGTAAGTGTAGCACAGACTATCGCGCTACACAATGTTTTTCGTTGGATTTCTGCGATCGACTGAGCTCTACTATGCTCTGCATGGCTCCTGGGAAGCCACCAATAGTGGTCGGGGCACGTTACGTTATGGTAGGCTACGGTTGGTTATGTTACGTTTCGCTAGGTTAATATAGGCTAATTCCGCTTTTGTGGATTACACTGCTCTTCCGTGGTTTTCTGTGATCTGCAGTGTTCTACTATACTCTGCTTGGCTCCGGGGATGGCAGCAGCCGTGGTCGCGGCACGCTCGGTTACGTTACGCTACGTTTGGCTTTGTTAGGTTGTATCAGCTTTGTGTTAGGGTATCTTAGACTTATGTGCTATTCACTGCAATGCGGTTGACTTCAGCGCATTACTGTGCTCTAGCATTCCCTGCTTGTCGCTGTTCTAGTCAGCAATAAAGATCAGGTCACGTTTGGCTGAGTTAGGCTGCTCTTGGATATATTACGTTTGGCTAGATTAGGAGAGGCTACTTTGTCTTTTGTGCTAATCACTGCAATTCGGTGGATTCCTGCGCTCTCCTGTACCCTAGTATGTTCTGCTTGGCTCTGGGGAGGCCCGCAATAGTGGTCTCGGAACGTTATGTTCAGCTTTGCAACGTCCGGTAGTGTTACGTATAGCGAGGTTAGGATAGTGTAGCCCTGACTTTTGTGCCAGACGCTGCTATTCGGTGGACTGCTGCGCTCTACTCTGCTCTGATACGTTCTGCTTGGATCTGGTGCGGCAAGTAATAGTTCTCCCGGCACGGCAGCTTCAGCTATATTACGTTTCGATGGGTCAGGTTAGGAAGGATTTGATAACATTTCTTGACGTTTGTGCTGTGCACTGCTATTCGGAGGATGCCCGCGCTCTGCATTGCTCTGCCATTCTCCGCTCGACGTTGGGGAGGCGAGTAATAGACGTCGTGCCATGTTAGGTTGAGCTAAGTTATGTTTTGGTAGCATGGGGAAGGCTATGTTTGGTCAGGATGGCTTCTACTTTCGTGCTATATACTGTTTTTCGGTGTATTTCTGTAGTCTATTGCGCTCTACAATATTCTGCTTGGCTAAGGGGACGCCAGGAGCAGTGGTCGTTGCAAGCTATATTGAGATACGCTACGCTCGGTAAGGTAAGGTTAGTCCATGTTATGCTAGGGTATCTACGGCTTTTGTGCTATTCACCGCAGTGCGATGGATCTCTGCCCTTTACCGTGGTCTGTTACATTTTTCTTGTATGTGGAGATGTCAGCAATGGTGGTATCGGCATGTTAGGTTTACTTAGGCCACGTTTGCATATGACAACTTTGGCTATGTTAGGGGAGAGTAGCTCAGACATTTGCGCCATTCAATGTGCCCATATAATGTGCTCTATTGTGCTCTAATGTGTTCTGATTGGCCCTAGGATGGCCATCAATGGCGGTAGCGGCACGGTATATTGTGTTAGGCCACGTCTGAGTAGGTAAGGTTAGGTCAGGTTAGGTTGGGATATCTTTGGCATATGCGCTCCACACTGCTATTCGGAGGATCTCTGCTGTCTAATAAGCTCTAGTATGCTCTGCTTGTCTCTACGAAGGCCATCAATAGCGGCCGCCGAACGGTATCTTGATCTATGCTAAGTTTGGTTGTGTTACGTTTGGTTATGTTAGGATAGGATAACTTTGACTCTTGTGCTGTACAGTGCAATGAGGGGGATTTCTGCGCTCTACTGTGCCCTAGTATATTCTGCATGGCTCTGGGGAGACCAGCAATATTTGTCTCTGCGCGTTGAGTTGAAAAGGGTTACGTGCGGTTATGTTACGTTTGGCTAGGTTAGGATAAGGTAGCCTTGCCTTTTGTGCTATACACTGCTGTTCGGCGGATGTTTGCCGTATACTGCGTCCTAACGTGTGTTGCTTGGTTCTGGGGAAGCCAGCAATATTGGCCTCGTCGCGCTATGTTGAGCTACACTACGTTCGGGTCGGTTAGGTTAAGTCACGTTAGGTTAGGGTATCTCACACTTTTGTGCTATGCAGTGCAATGCGGCAGTTTTCTGCGCTCTACTGAGCTCTAGTATACTCTGCTCTGCCCTGGGGGGGGAGGGGGTGGCTAGCAACAGTGGTCTCGGCGCGTCAGGCTCAGATAGGTTGCGTATGCTTATGTTACGTTTGTCCACGCTAAGATACGATAGCCTTAATATTAGCGCTATACACTGCTACTCGGCGGATTTCTGCTTTCTACTGTGCACTAATATGTTCTGCTTAGCTCTGGGCATGCCAGCAATGTTGGTCACGTCACGTCACCTTGTGTTACACTACGTTTGGACAGCTTAGATTACGTCTGGTTATTTCAGGGTACGTCAGACTTTTGTTCCTATACACTGGAATACGTTGCATTTCTGCGCTCCGCTGCTCCGTAGCATACTCCGCTTCGCGCTGGGGAGGCAAGCAATTGTGGTCTCAGCACCATATGTTGTGTTGTGCTACGTTCAGTTAGATGAGTTCAGGTCAGTTATGGTATGGTTATCTCTGACGTTCTCTTATACACTACAATGCGGTGAATGTCTTCGCACTCCTGTGCTCTACTACCTTCTGCTTGGCTATGTGGTGGCCAGTGATATTGTTCTCGGCAAGTTAGGTTGAGAAGGTTACGTACCGCTAGGCTAGGTTAGGCAGGATTGGTTAAGATTTCTTATACTTTTGTGCTATAGGCTGCTTTTCGGTGCATTTCCGCACTCTAGGTTGCTCCACTATACTCTGCTCTACTCCGGGGTGGCGAGTAATGGCGGCCGTGGCACGTTAGGTTGAGTTATGTTATGATTGTTAAGTTAGATTAGGCATTGTATGGTCATGATGTCAACGACTTTCACGCTATACACTGTTATTAGATGGAATCCTATGATCTACAGCGCTATACTACATTCTGCGTGGCTCTTGGGAGGCCAGCAGTAACTTTCCTGTCATGTAAGGTTGAGTAAGGTTACTCTTGGGTACGTTACGTTGGGCTAGGTTAGGATAGACTACTTTAACTTTTGTGCCATACACTGCTCTCCGGTGGATTTCTACCCTCTACAGTGCTCTAAAATGTTCTGCTTCGCTGTGTGCAGGCCAGCAATAGTGGTCTCGGCACGTTAGGTTCTGTTATGTTATGTTTGATTAGGTTAGGTTAGCTTGGTCAGCTTTCGATAGCTATAACTTTTGTGCTATAAACTGCGATTCTATGGATTTCTGCGTTCTACTGTCCTCTAATATGTTTTGCTCGACTCCGGGGAGGACAGCAGTAGTGGCGCGGCATGCGTGGTTTTGTTACGTTACGTTTGGTTAGGTAAGGTTAGGTTAAGTTTGGTTAGGCTAGTTATGGCTTCCGTACTATGCACTGCTATTCGGTTGATTTCTGTGATTTACTATGCTCTGCTACATTCTGCATGGCCCAGGGGAGGCCAGGAGCAGTGGTCGCGGCACATTATGATGTGCTATGCTGCGTTCCTTTAAGTAAGTTTAGGTCAGGCTAGGTTAGGGTATCTTCTACTTTTGTGCTACCCACTGCTATTTGGGGGATTCCTGCGCTCTACATTGCTCTACTAAACTCTGCTCTACTCTGGAGATGCGATTATTAGTGGCCGCGGCACGCTAGGTTGGGTTACGTTACGATCGTTTAGGCTAAGTTAGGCCACGTTTGGTTAGTGTAGCTTCTACTTTCGAGCTGTATAGTGATGTTCGGTGTATTCCTGTGGTCTGCTGTACTCCAGCGTCTTCTGCTTGGCTGTGGGGAGTCGGGCAGCAGAAGTCGCGGCGCCATCTGTTCAGATACGCTACGCTTAGTTGGGTTAGTTATGTTAGGTTATGTTAGGATATCAGCGACTTGTGGTATTCACTGCAATGTGGTGGATTTCTGCGCACTGCTGTGCTCTTTCACATTCTGCTTGTCTCTGTGGTGTCCAGCATTAATGGTCCCGTCGTGTTAGAATGGGATATGCTCCGTTTCTTTGTGTTACGTTTGGCAAGGTTAGGAAAGGCTACTCTTTCTTTTGTGCTGTACACTGCTGTTCGGTGGATGTCTGCGCTCTAATGTGCTGTAATATTCTCTGCTTGGCTCTACGAAGGCCATCAGAAGCGATCGCGGGACGTTATGTGGAGTTAAACTACGTTTGGTTATGTTAGGTAGGGTCAGGTTATGTTGGCATATCTTTGGCTTTTGTGCTATGCTATTCAATGCGGTGGATCTCTGCGCTATGGCGTGCTGTAGTATGTTCTGCTTGGCTCTTGGGAGGTCAGAAATTGTTGTCTCGGCACGTTACGTTGAAATATACTACTTTCGGTTTGATAGGTTTGGGAGGTTAGGATAGGAGAGTTTGTACTTTCGTGCTATACACTCCTATCCGCGGATTTCTAGGCTCTACTGTGTTGTAATATTTTCTGCTTGCGACTGTGTGGGCCGGCAATAGAGGTCTCGGCACGTTAGGTTGAGTGAGATTACGATTGGTTAGGTCATTTTCAGCTATGTTAGGACGGCCCACTTTGTCTTTTGCGCTTTGCATAAATTTTCCATGAGTTTCTGTGATCTGCTATGCTCTACTGCATTCTCCTTGCCGCTGGGGACGCCAGGAGCTGTGGTCGCTGCACGTCATGTTGAGTTATGCTACGTTAGGCTTTGTTTGGTTACGGTATCTACGGCCTTTGTGCTATTCACAGCTATGCGGTGGATTACAGCGCTCTACTGTGCTCTAGTACATTTTGCTTGTCCTCGTGATGTACTGCAATGTTTGTCTCGTCATGTTATGTTAAGTTATGTTACGTTCCGTTATGTCTCGTTTGGCTAGGTTAGGAAATGATACTTTGACTTTTGAGCTATACACTGCTATTCCGTGTATTACCACTCTCCAATGTGCTCTAATATGCTCTGCTTGGCTCTGGGGTGGCCAGAAATAATGGCCTTGGCACGTTAGGTAGAATTACGTTACGTTTCGTTAGGTTATGTTAGGAACGTTGGGTTAGTCTTTCTTTGGTTTTTGCGCCATGCACTGTTATCTGGTAGATGTCTGAGCTCTGCATTGCTCTACTCTATTCAGCTGGAATCGGGGGAGGCCAGCAGTAGTGGTTTCGACATGTTAGGTTGAGTTATGCTACTTTCGGATATGTTACGTCTTGTGTGGTTAGGATAGGATACTCTAGTCTTTTGTACTATACACGGCTTTGCGCGGACTTCTGCGCTATACTGTTCTGTAGCATGTTCTGCTTCGATCTGGACAGACCAGCAGTAGTGTTCTCGGCACGTTAGGTTGAGTTTAGCTACGCTCGCTTATGTTCCGTTGGGTTAGGTTAGTAGGGCTCGGTTGGGATTTCTTCGACTCTTGCGCTATTCACTGCTATTCAGCCGATGTCCGCGCTCTACACTGCACTACTATACTCCACTCGACTCTGGGTGTGGCGTGCAATATAGGTCGTGTCACGCTAGTCTAAGCTAGATTGTGTTTGGTTAGGAAAAGTTACGTTAAGCTTGGTTAGGATAGCCAAGACTTTCGTGCTGTACACTGCTATTCGGTGTATTTCAGTGATCTATTGTTCTCTACCATACACAGCTTGCCTATGTGGTGGCCAGGAGCATTTGTCGCTGCAAGATATGCGGAGATATGCCACGTTTGGTGAGGTTAGGTTAGGTTAGGATACCTACGACTCTTGTTCTGTTCACTAGAATGCGGTGGATTTCTGCGCACAACTGCTACCTTGTACATTCGGCTTGTCTCCGCGCAGGCCAGCAGTAGTGGCCTCGTCATGTTAGGTTCAGCGAGGCTACGTATGTTTGTGTTACGTTTCGTTAGGATAGGATATGCTAATTCGACATTTGTGCTGTAAACTGCCATTCGGCGGACTTCTGTGATATACTGTGCTGTACTACATTTTTCTTCGCTCTAGGGAGGCCAGGGGTAGTGGTCGCGGCACGCTATGTTGAGATATGGTACGTTGGGCTAGGTAAAGTTAGGTTAGGACTGGTTAGGATTTCTTCGACTTTTGCGCGATACGCTGCTCTCCGGAGGATTTCTGCGTTGTACATTCCTCTAATATACTCTGCTCGACTCTGGGGAGGCGAGCAATAGTGGCCCTCACACGTTGGGCTGAGTTATGCTACGATTGGCTAGGTCACGTTAGGTAAGGCTTGGTAAGGTTAGCTTTGACCTTCGCGCTGTACACTGCTGTTGGGAGGATTCCTGTGATCCACTGTGTTCCACTACATTCTGCTTTGCTTTGGGGAGGATAGGAGCTGTGGTCGCGGCAAGCTATTTCGAGCTATGCTACGTTCTCTTAGGCTAGGTTACGCAGTGTTAGGTTAGGGTATCTACGGCATTTGTGCCATTGACTGCAATGCATTGGATTTCTGCAATCTAATTTGCTCTAGTACATTCTGCTTGTCTCTGTCGAGGCCAGCAATAGTGGTCTCGTCATGTTAGGTTGAGCTGGTCAACATTTGAGTATGCCACGTTTGCTTAGGTTGGGACATGCTTCTTTGACTTTTGCGCTTTACACTGCTTTTCGGCTGATTTCTGTTATCTGAAGTGCTCTACTACATTATGCTTCGCTCAGAGGATGCCAGGAGAAGTGGTCGCGGAGCGTCACTTTGGCTTATGCTGTGTTTGGTTAGGTTCGATTACGTCAGGTTAGGTTAGGATACCTAAGTCCATTGTGCCATTCACAGCGGTGCGGTGGATTTCTTGGATCTAATATGCTCTAGCTCATTCTACTTGTCTCTGTCGAGGCAAACAATAGTGTTGTCGTAATGTTAGGCTGTGTTAGACTACGTTTGGATACGTTACGTTTGGCTAGGTTAGGACACGCTACTTTGACTTTTGTGCTATTCACTGCTACTCGGCTTATTTCTGCGCTCCAATGTACTCTAGTATGCTCTGCCTGACTATGGGTATGCCTGCGGTATTGGCCTCGTCACGTTATGTTTAGATACATTACGTTTGGGTAGGTAGGGTAAGGTCAGGCTATGTCAGGATATGTTTGACTTTTGCGCTATGTACTGCAGTGAGGTGGATTTCCGAGATCTGCTGAGCTCTAGTATATTCTGCTTGGCTCTCGTGAGGCCAGAATTAGTTGTCCCGGCACGATAGGTGTGAGCTGTGCCAAGTTTGGCTGTGTTACGTTTGGTGAGGTTAGGACTGGATAGCTAAACATCTTTGCTGTACACTGCTATAATCAGACTTCTGCGCTCTACTTCGTTCTAATATTCTCTGCTTGGCTCCGGTGAAGCCAGCAACAGTGGTCTCTGCGCGTTAGGGTGAGCAAGGATACTTTTGCATATGACGAGTTTCGCTACGTTGGTACAGATTATCTTAGACTTTCGTGCCATTCACTGCCATTCAGTGGATTTCTGCGCCCTACTTTTCCAACATTCTCTCTGCTTGGCACTGGGGTCGCCAGTAACAGTGGTATCAGCACGTAAGAGCGGGTTATGCTACGTTTCGTTAACGTAGGTCAGGAAGGCATGGTTAGGATTTCTTTTTTTGTGCCATACACTGCTATTCCGTCTATATCTGCGCTCACCATTGCTCTGCTATACTGTGCTCATGAGTGGGGAGGCGAGCAATGCTGTTCCTGGCACTTTATTTTGAGTTTGGCTATGTTTTGTTAGGTTACATTGGGCTAAGTTTGGTGAGGGCAGCTCTGACTTTCGTGTTGTACACTGCTATTCGGTGGATTCCTCTGATGTACTCTGCTCTACTGTATTCTGCTTGTATCTGTGGAGGCCAGCAATATTGTCCCCGCCATGATAGATTGAGTGTGGCTACGTTTGGATATGATACGTCTGGTGAGGATAGGGTGGCATAATCTAGGCTTTTGTACTATACACGGCTATCCGCGGTTCTCTGCGCACTACTGTGCTGTAGCATATTCTGCTTGGATCTCAGGAGGCCAGCAGTAGTGGTCTCGGCTCGTTAGATTGAGTTTAGCTGTGTTTGCATGTGTTACGTTTGGTTAGGTAAGGACGGGCTACTCCCCCTTTTGCGCTATGCAACGCTCTTCGGAGGATTTCTGCGCCCTAATGTGGTCTAATGTGCTATGCTTGGCGCCGGATAGGCCGGAAGTATTGGTCTCGTCACGATATGTTGCGTTACCTTATGCCTTTATAGGTTAGGTAAGGCCAAGTTAGGTCAGGATACGTTTGACTTTTGTGCTATACACATCAATGCGGTGGATTCCTGCGCCCTACTGTGCTCTGATATGCTCTGCTTGGCTCAGGTGCAGAAAGTAATGGTACTCCCGGCTGGGCAGCTTGAGTTATGTTTCGTTTCGTTGGGTTAGGTTAGGAAGGCTTGGATAGGACTTCTTTGACCTTTGTGCTATGCACTGCTATTCGCAGGATATCCGCGCTCTACATTGCTTTGCTATACTCCGCCCGACATTTCTGTGGAGGTCAGCAATATTTGTCTCGCCGTGGTTGGTTGTGTTAGGTTACGTTTTGAGTACGTTACGTTTGGCTAAATTAGGTTAGGCTTCTCTGACTTTTGTGCTATACACGGCTATACCTTGAGCTTCTGGGATCTTCTGCGCTCTACTGCATTCTGCCTGGCTCTGTAGAGGCCAAGATCAGTGGTCAAGACATGTCACTTTGTGTTATGCTGCGTTCGGATCGGTAAGGTTAGGATAGCTTAGGAATGGATATCTACGGCTTTTGTACTGTTAATTGCAATGCGGCGAACTTCTGCCCTCTGCTGCGCCCTAATACCTTCTGCTTGCCTCTGTGGATATCCGCAATAGAGGTCTGGTCATGTTTGGTTGTGTTAGTCTTCGTTTGGATTTGGATATGTTGGGATAGGCTACTTTGGCTACTGTCCTGTTCATTGCTATACGGTGGATTTCTGCACTCTAATGTGCTGCAGTGTGCTCTGCCTGGCTTTGGAGATGCCAGCAGTATTGGCCTCGTCTCGTTATATTTATACACACTATGTTTCGGTAGGTAATGTAAGGACAGGTTATGTCAGGATTTGTTTGTCCTTTGTGGTATGCACTACAATGCGGTGAATTTCCGCGTTATACTGTGCGCTAATATGCTCAGCTTGGCTCTGGGGTGGCCAGCAGTGGTGGTCTGGGCACGATAGGTTGAGCTATGCTACGTCTGATCATGTTACGTTTGGTGGGGTTAGGACAGTATAGTCTAGGCATCTGAGCTGTACACTGCTACCCTCCAACTTCTGCGCTCTACTGCGTTCTAATATTCTCTGGATGGCTCCGGGGAAGCCTGCAATAGTGGTCTCGGCGCGTTAGTTTTAGTTAGGCTACGTTTGCGTATGAAAGGTTTGGCTATGTTAAGAGAGAATATCATAGACTTTCGTGCCATTCTCTGCCATTCGGCGGATTTCTGTGCCCTACTGCACTCCATTATGTTCTGCTTGGATCTAAGGAGGCCATAAATAGCGGTAGCGGCACGATATGTTCAATTATGCTGCGTTTGGTTGGGTTAGGTTATGCATGGTTAGGTTTGGATATTCGCGACTTTTGCATTATGCAATGCTGTATGGTGGATTTCGGCGCTCAGCATTGCTCTACTATACTCTGCTCGACCCTGGAAAGGCAAGCTATAGCGGCCGCGGCAAGTTAATTTGAGCTAGGTCATGTTTGGTTAGGTTAGGTTTGGCTAAGTGTAGTCAGGGTAGCAATGACTTCCGTACTGTACACTGTTATTCGGTGGATTTCTGCGCTCTGTATTGCTCTACTATACTCTGCCTCCGCTAGGCCCCGGGGGCGGGGCAGCAATTGTGCTGGCGGCATGTTGGGTAGGGTTTTCTACGTTTGGCTATGTTACGTTTGGTTATGTTAAGATAGAGTAACCTTGACGTTTTTGCTATACACGGCTATTCCGCGGATTTCTGCGCTCCTCGTTGCTCTACTACACTCTACTCGACGCGGGGGAGAACAGCAGTGACTGCTGTGGCACGATAGCTTGGGTTATGGAACGTTTGGTTAGGATAGGTTAGCTCATGTTCGGTAGGGGTGGCTATGACTTCTATGCTGTACACTGCTATTCGGTGACTTCCTGCGATCTACTATGCTCTAATATGTTCTGCTTGGCTCTGCGGAGGCCAGCAATAGACGTCTCGGCTTGTTAGTTTCATTTATTCTACATTTGGCTAAGCTGGGTTAGGCCTGAATAGGTCTGG
Organism: Eufriesea mexicana; assembly: GCF_001483705.2. NCBI lineage: Eukaryota > Metazoa > Arthropoda > Insecta > Hymenoptera > Apidae > Eufriesea > Eufriesea mexicana. Next base: position 9,005 of record NW_016909259.1, on the reverse strand, counting down.
ATATCTGTGACTTTTGTGCTATGCATTGCTATTTGGTCGCTTCCTGTGCTCTACTGTGCTCTAGTATTCTCTGCTCGATTCTGGGGTAGTCAGCAATAGAGGTCGTGGCACGATAGGCTTTGTTATGCTACGTTAGGTTATGTTACGCTTGGTTATGCGAGGACAAGGTTGCTTTGACCTTTGCGCTATACACTGCTACTCGGAGGGTTTCCACGCTCTGCGTTGCCCTACTGTACTCTCCTCATCTCTTGTGTTGCAAGCACTGGTGGTCGGATCACGTAAGGTTGTATTAGGTATCGTTTGGATATGTTAGATTAGGCAATGTTTGATTCTGCTATCTATGACTGTCGTGCTATATACAGTTATTCGGTGGATTCCTGCCTTCCACTGTACTCTACTCCAATCTGCAAGACTCTGGGGATACCAGCATTAATGAACGTGCCTCTATAGGTTTCGTTACGATACGCTTAGTTGTGTCACGATTGGCTAGGTTAGGGTAGGGTGGTTTCGGCTTTTGCGGTATACACGGCTATTCGGCGGATTTCTGCGCTCCAAGTTTCTCTGCTATATTCTGCTCGACTATGGGGAGACGAGCAATAGCGTTCGTGGAACGATAGGTTGAGTTAGGTTACGTTTGGTTAGGGTATGATGTGTAACGTTTTGTTAGGATGGCATTGACTTTTGAGTTATACACTGCTATGCGGAGATCTCTGCGCTCCACTCTCCCTAATATGCTCTACTTGGCGCTGCGGAGGCCAGAAGTAGTGGTATCGGCACGTCAGGTTGAGTTAGTCTCTGTTCGGCCAGCTTACGTTTTGTTAGTTTACGATAGGATAGCTAAGACTTTTGTGCAATGCACTGCACTTCGGTTCATTTCTGCGCTCTACATTGCTCCGCCACATTCTGCTCTACTTTCAGGAGGCCAGCAGTGTTGGCCGCGGCACGTTAGCTTGAGATACAATACGCTAGGTTGGGATAGAATGCGTTGCGTTAGGTTAGGGTTGCTTCGGCTTTTGTTATACACACTGCTATATTATAGGCTTCTGCGCTCTACTGCGCGCTGCCACAATCTGCTTAGGTCTCGGGACGCCAGGAACTGTGGTCGCGTCAGGTTAGGTTGATTTATATTAAGTTTGGTTAGGCTAAGGTTTGATCGGTTTGGTTGTGATAGTCTTGGCCATTGTGCTATACAATGCTATTCTGTGGATTTCAACGTCGTACATAGCTCTACTGTACTCTGCTTGTCTCTGTGGTTGTTAGCAACTGTGCTCTCCGCACGTCTTTTTGAGTTATATTACGCTTCGCTTGGCTAAGTTTAGGTACGTTTGGTAGGTATGGCTACGGCTTTTGCGCTATACACAGCTTCTCCGGAGATTTCGGCGTTCTACATTGCCCTGCTATACTCTGCTTAGCACCCGGGAGGCCCGCAATAGCGGTCGTGGCACGTCAGTCTGTGTTACGTTACGTCCGCTAACGTTACGTTTCGTTAGGTAGGGATAGGATAGCATTGACTTTTGTGCTGTACACTGCTAACAGGTGGATTTCTACGCTCTACTGTCCTCTAACAAACTATGCTGGGCACTGGGGGGCCAGAAATAGATGTCTCCACTCGATAAGATTATTTATTCCACGTTAGTTTTGGTTTTATTAGGTCAGGTTAGGTTACGTTGTGTGTGACTTTCGTGCCATACACTTCAATTTGGTGGCTTTCTGCCATCTACTGTGCTCCAGAATGTTCTGCTTGGAGCTGGGGAGGTCAGTAATAATGGTCTCGTCCCGTTAGGTAGAATTAGATTACGCTTGGCTGCGTTTTGTTTATTTGGGTCAGGTTTGGATGGATCTGATTTTCATGCTATACGCTGCTATTCGGTGGATTTCTACTGTCAGCTATGCTGCAGTATGTTCCGCATCGCACTGGGGAAGCCAGTAATTGTGGTCTCGACAAGATGCGTTGAAATAGGGTACGTTTTGTTAGGTTATGTTAGCTCTGGTTAGGTTTGTATAGCTTCGACTTTTCTGCCATACCGTGCGATTCTATGGGTTTCTGCGCACTACTCTACTCTATTATGCTCTGCGTGGCGCTGCGGAGGCCAGAAATACTGGTCGCCGCACGTTAACTTGAGGTTTGTTAGGTTTGATTAGGTTAGGTTCGGTTGAGTTAGGTCAGAGTGGCCTTGAAATAAGCGCTCAAAACTGATATCATATGGACTTCTGTGCTCTACTGTGCAGCATCATATTTTGCATGTCTCTTGGGAAGCCATCAATAATGGTCGCGGCACGTTATGTTTAGTTACTCTGCGTTTGGGTAGGCTAGCTTCGGTCTGGTTATATTAGGATATCATTAACCTTTGTGCTATACGCAGTTACTCGGTGGATTGCTGCCTTTCACTTCGATCTACTCTAATCTAATAGACCGTGGGAGGCCACAAATACTGGCCGAGCCGCGTTACGTTGATTTTTGCAACGTTATATTGGGTTATGATAGTTTGTGTGAGGTTCTGATATCTTTGACTTTTCCGCTGCACACTGCTATTCTATGAATTTCTGCGCCATGCTTTCCTGTAATACGTTCTGCTTGGATGCGAGGATGCCAGGAATAGTGTTCTCGGCACGTGAGGCTGAGTTATGTTGCGTATGGTTTAGTTATTTTTGCATAGGGTAGCATTGTCTTTTGAGCTCTACACTGCATTTCGGACGATTTCAGTGTTCCATATTGCTCTGCTATAGTCTGCTTAGCTCCCGTGAGACGAGCAGCAGAGGTCGTGATACGTCATGTTGGGCATAGTTACGTTCGCACCTCTTACGATTGGTTAGGCTAGGACAGGATAGCTGGGACTTCTCTGCCGTACACTGCTATTCGGTGGAATCCTGCGCCCTACTGTGCCTTAATACGCACTGCTTGGCGCTGGGTAGGCCGGCAACTGTGCTCTCAGCACGTTGGGTTGAGTTATGTTACGTTTGGTTACGTTAGGATAGGATATCATTGACTTTTGCGCTATACACTGCAGTTCGGTGGATTCCTGCGCTCCTCATTGTTTTACTACACATTGCTCTGCTCCGTGGTGACCAGCAATGGCGGTCGTTTCAAGATAGTTTGCGTTAGGTTACGTTTGGCTATGTTAGGTTACGTTACGTTTGGCTGTAATGGCATCGACTTTTGCGTTATACACAGCTATTCGATGACTTCTCCGCTCTTCTGTTCTCTATTATATTCTGCTTGTCTCCAGGAAGTCCAGCAAGAGATGTCTCGGGCCGTTGGGTATAGTTATTTTACGTTTGGTTAGGTCAGGGTAGGTCATGTTAGGTTAGGGTATCTTTGGCTTCTGCGCTATACACAGCTTTTCGGTGGATTTCTACGGTCTACATTGCTCTACCATTCGCTGCTCGACTCCCGGGGTGGCCAGCAATAGTGGTCGTGGCACGTTAGGTTGTGTTATGTTACGTTCTGTTAGGTTAGGTTTGGCAACGTTTGGTCAGGATCGCTTTGCCTTTCGTGCTACACACAGATTTTCGGTGGATTCCTGTGCTCCGCTGTGCTCTACTCTAAACTGTTAAACTCTGGGGAAGCCATCAATGGTGTTCGCGGCACGTTACCTTGAGTTTTTCTACGTTAGGTTATGTTATGTACGTTTGGCTTAAGTTTGGATACATCTTACGTATCTGCCGTACACTGCGATTCTATGGGTTTCTGCACCATTCTCTCCTATGATATCTTCTGCTTGGCTCTAGCGAGGTCAGCAATATTTGTGGCTGCACGTTAGGTTGTCTTCTGTTACGTTTCGTAGTGTAACGATTGGTTAGGTTAGGAAAGGTTGCCTTCCACTCTTGTGCTACATACTGCTTTTCGGTGGATTTCTCCACTCTACTGTGCACGAATATGCTCTGCTATGCCCTGGGAATGCCGGATATTGTGTCCGCGTCATGTTAGGCAGGATTAAGCTACGTTCGGCTAGTATATGTTAGCTTGGCTAAGGTTCCGATAGCTTTGATTTTTCTGCTATGGAATGATATTCTATGGACTTCTGCGCTCTATTGTGCGCTGCAACTCTGCTTGTGTCTGTGGGCATCAGGAATGGTTGTCGCGGCAATATCGGTTAAGTTATGCTTCGTTTGGTTAGGATGGCTTCGACCTTTATGCTGTCCGCTGCTACTCTGTGGATTTCTGTACCATACACTGCCCTAATATTCTCTGCCTTTCTCTGAGGATGGCAGCAATGGTAGTCTCGACATACTATGTCCAGTTAGGCTACGTTTGTTTAGGTTAGCGTAGGGCAAACTAGGTTAGGGTGTCTTCGACTTTTGTGCTATACGCTGCCAGTATATGGACTGCTACGCGCTACTCTCCTCTAATATGTTCTGCTTGGCGATGCGGAGGCCAGCAACAGAAGTCTAGGCACATCATTTTGCGTTATCTCACGTTTGGTTAGGTTAGGTTATATCAGGTTAGTTTAGGATATACTTGACTTTTGTCCTTTACACTACAATGTGGGAGATTTCTGCGCTCCGCTGTGCTCTAGCTTATTCTCCTGGTCTCCGGAGTGGCCAGTAATAGTAGTCCAGGTACGTTAGATTTATTTATGTTACGTTTGGTTATGTTACGCTTGGTTAGGTTAGGAGAGGATAACCATGAATTTTGTGCTATAGACTGGTATTCGGTGGATTCATGCGCTCTTCATAGTTGCACTATACACTGCTCTACCATGATGAGGCCTGGAAGAGTGGTTTTGACACGTTAGGACGAGTTAGGCTACGTTTGATTATATTACGTTAGTATATTTTAGGAAGGGATAGCATTGGCTTTCGTGTAATACAGTGCTATTCTGGGGATTTTTCCGCGCTATATTGCTCTACTATACTCTGCTAGACTATGGGGTGTCCAGTAATATTGGTCGCGGAACGTTATATTGGGTTTGGGTACGTCCGGTTATGTCAGTTTATTTTAGGATAGGAGAATGTAGCTTTGACTTTTGCGCCATACACCCTTGTTCGGTGGATTTCTTCTCTCTACAGTGCTCTATCTTATTCTCCTGATCTCTGGAGTGGCCAGCATCAGTCGTCTCGTCACGTTAGGTTTAGTTAGTCTACGATTGGTTGGGTCAGGTTTGGTCAGGTGAAGTTATGGTATCTTTGACATTTCTGCTATTCGCTGCTATTTGGTGCCTTTCTGCGCTTTGCTGTGCTGTATTGTATTCTGCTTGGCCCTGGGGATTCCAGTAATAGTGGTATCGGTTCGTTAGCCTATGTTAGGTAACGTTTCATTTTATTAGGTATGGACAAGTTAGGATTGGTTAGCTTCGACTTTTGTGCTACACACTTCTATTCGTTGTATTTCTACGCCCAGCATTGCCCTACTATACTCTGCTCTGCACTGGGGATGCCAGTAACAGCCGTCTCGGTACTTTCTACGCCCAGCATTGCCCTACTATACTCTGCTCTGCACTGGGGATGCCAGTAACAGCCGTCTCTGTACTAAACACTGAGATAGGCTACGCTTGGTTACGTCAAGTTTGGCTAGGGTATGAAGAGGGTAGCTTTGACTTTTGTGCTATTTACTGCTATTTGGTCGATTCCAGCGCTATGCTGTTCTCTAATGTGCTATGCTTGACTTTGAGGAGGCAGCAGTAGTGGTCTTGGCACGTTAGGTTTCGTTATTCTACGTTTGGTTAGGTTAGGTTAGGTCAGGTTATGTTAGGTTATCTTTGACTTTTGTGCTCTACACTGCTATTAGGTGGCTTTCGGCGCTCCACTGTGCTCTAGTGAGTTCTGCTTGTCTTTGGGAGGCCAGCAATTGTGGCCTCGGCACGATAGGTAGGAATAGGGTACGATTGGATATGTAAAGTTAGCTTTGGTCAGGTTTGGATATCCTCGTCTTTTCTACTATACACTATGTTTCTATAGGTTCCTGCGCCCTACTCTCCTCCATTATTCTCTGCTTTTCTCTGTGGAGGCCAGCAGTACTGGTCGCGGTACGTTAGCTTGTGATTGGTTACGTTTGGTAAGGTTAGGGTTGATTGGGTTTTGTTAGGATAGCTCCGACATAGGTGTTCAACACTGATATACTGTGGACTTCTGCGCTCCACTGTGCTCTAGCATATTCTGCTTGTCTCTGAGGAAGCCAGCAATAGTGTTCGCGGCATGTTAGGTTGAGTTACGTTATGTTCGGGTATGTTCCGACTGGTTACGTTAGGAAAGGGCAGCTTTGACTTTTGTGCTATGGTCCGCTATCAGATGGATTTATGCGTCCAACAGAGCTCTAATGTTCTCAGTTTGGCACTGGGAAGGCAAGAAATAGTGTTCTCGTTACACCACGTTTATTTATGTTGCGTGCGGTGAGGTTGGTCTCGGCTAGGCTTGGTTAGGCTGTTCACTGCCATTCGGAGGACTCCGGCACTATGCAGTCCTTTAGTACGTCCTGCCAGGCTCTGGGCAGAGTTGCAATAGCGGTTTCGGCACGTTAGGTTGAGCTGGGCCAAGTTTGGTTATCTTCTGTTTGTCTGGGTGAGGTATGGGTAGGTTTGACATTTCCAATGTACACTGCGATTCTATGGATTTCTGCATTCTACTCTCCAATAATGTCTTCTGCACGGCTCTGGTGAGGCGAGGAATAGTGGTCGCAGCACGTTAGGTACAGTCAGGTTACGTTTGGACACCTTACGTCTGCTACCTTGGGAGAGGATAGCTCTAACTTTAGTACTATATTCTGCCATTAGGTGGATTCCTGCGCCCTAAAGTGCTGTAATATTTGCAGCTTGGCTCTGGGAAGGCCAGCAAAATTGATCTCGACACGTTATGTTCGGTCAGGTTACGTTCTGTTAGGTTCGGTTAGGCTATGCTTGGTTACGATAGCATCAACTTTCGAGCTGTACACTGCTACTCGCAGTACTTCTGCGCTCTACTGTGATCTACTGCGTCCCGCTTGGCCCTTTGGAAGCCAGCATTAGTGGTCGCGGCACAGTAGGGTGTGTTACGTTACGATCGGTTAGGGTAGGAGAGGACAGCTTTGACTTCATTGCTATAGTCTGCTATTAGCTGGATTTCTGTGCCTACAGTGTTCTAATATTTTCAGCTTGCCTCTGGGAAGGCCAGCAATAGTGGTCTCGGCACATCATGCTCAGTCAGGTTACGTTCTGTTAGGTTGGGTTAGGCAAAGTTCGGATAGGATATCTACAACTTTAGTGATCTACACTGCTTTTCGATGGATTTCTGCAATCTACTGTGCTCTAGCATGTCCTGCTTGGCTCTGGGGTGGACAACAATAGTGGTCCCGGCACCTAAGGTTGAGACAGGTTACGTTTGGTTATTGTTAAGATTTGTTAGCTTAGGAGAGGATAGCTTTGACGTTAGTGCTGTTGCCTCGATTAAGTGGATTCCAGCGACCTACAGTGCTCTACCATTTTCTGCGAGGCTTTCGGAAGAACAGCAATTGGGGTCTCGGCACGTCATGTTGAGTCATGTTACGCCCGGTTAAGTTAATTTTGGTTAGGACAGCTTAAACTTTTGTGCTGCACATTCCTATTCGGCGGATTTCAGTGCTCTACTGTTCTTTTGTCTGTCCTGCTTGGCTCTGTGGAGGGCAGCAAAAGCGGTCTCGGCACGTTAGCTTGAGTTAGGCTATGTTTGGCTATGTTCTGATGGCCTGGGTTAGGCTTCAGTAGCTCTATGTTCCGTTGGTTTTGGTTAGACTTGTGTAGCTTTGGCTTTTCTGATACGCGCAGAGATACAGTGGATTTCTGCGTTCTACTCTCCTCTAATGTGTTCTGCATGGCTCCGTGGAGGCCAGCTGCAGTGGCCGCGGCACGTTAGGCTGCGTTATGTTACGTTTCGTTATGTTACGGTTGGTTCTGTTAGGAAAGGGTTGCTTTGACTTTAGTGATATAGTATTCTATTAAGTGGATTTCTGCGCCCTACAGTGCTCTAACATTTAGAGCTTGGCTCTGGGAATGACAGCAATAGTGGTCTCGGCACGTTATGTTGAGTCTGGATACGTTCGGTTAAGTAGGGTTAAGCTAATTTTGGTAACGGTAGCCTTAGCTTTTGTGCCGTACACTGCTTTTTGCTTTTTTTCTGCATTCTACTGTGCTCTATTGTGCCATGCTCGGCTCTGGGTATGGTGGCAATGCCAGTCCCGGCACGTTAGGTTGAGTTCGGCTATGTTTGTTTATGTTCTGCTGGTTTGGATTAGGTTTTGGTAGCTTTGAGTTTCCCGATATGCACTACGATTATATGGATCTCTGCGTTCTACTCTCCGCTAACCTGTTCTAGTTGGCAGTGGGGAGGACAGCAATAGTGGTCGCGGCACGTTATATAGAGTTAGGTTGCGTTAGCTTATGCTACGACTTGTTTGGTTAGGTGAGGGTATCTTTTACTACAGTGCTTTAGTCCGCTATTGGGTGGAACTCTACGCCCTACAGTACTCTAATCTAATCGGCGTGGCCCTTGAAAGGAGAGAAATAGAGGTCTCGGCACGTTGAGTTGCGTCATGTTACATTCGGTTAGGTTAGGCTAGGATAAGTTTGGTTAGTGTTGCTCTAACTTTTGTGCTGTACACAGCTATTCGGTGTATTTCTGCGCTCCACTGTGCTCTAGTATGTCCAGCTTTTCTCTGGGGAGTGCAGCAATAGCTGTCTCGGACGCTAGTTTGAGTTAGACTATGTTTGTCCGTTTTCTGTTCGTATGGGTTTGGTATGGCTAGCTTTGCCGTTTCTGATATACACTGGAATTACATGGATTCCTGCTTTCTACTCTCCACTAATGTGTTCTGCTTGGCTCTGGGCAGGCCAGCAATAGCGGTCGCGGTACGTTAGGTAGAGTTATGGCACGCTTGGTTATGTTACGATCGGTTAGGTTAGGAGAGGATAGCTTTGACTTCAGTGCTATACTATGCTATTAGGTGGATTTGTGCTACATGCAAGTCTCTAATATTTTCAGCTTGACTCTGGAAACACCAGCAATGGTGGTTTCGGCAGGTTATATTCAGGCTGCTTACGTCCGGTTTGTTTGGGATA
>NW_016909258.1:0-968 GCF_001483705.2 Eufriesea mexicana | reverse complement strand
TACAACCGTACATTCATCCAAACATACATCTATACATACGTCCATACATGCAACCATAAATACTTGAATAAATAAATCGATACGAACATCCATACATACATCCAAGAATACATTCGCAAATACATACATACATACATCCAGCCATACATATAGACATCGATACATCCATACATCCGGACCTACCACACATTCGTACATCCATACATACATACGTCAATACATCCACCCATCCATGCAACCACCCATCCATACATCCATCGATCCATACATCCATACAACAGTCTATCCATCCACCCACCCATACATCCATACAAACATCAATACATATATCCATACGTACACAAGTACATTCCTCCATACATACATCCATACACACATCCTTTCATACATCCATCCATACATCCATACATACATCCATACAAACAACCATACACACATCCATACAACCATACATTAATACTTCCATACATCTGTACACCAATACATCCGTCCATCCATATATCCTGCCATCCACACGTACATCCATCCATACATACATCCATCCATACACCCATACATCCATAAATCCATACATCGATACATATATACATACGTACATATATACATACCTACATCCATTCATCCGTACATCCATACATTCGTGCTTACATACATCCGTACATCCATCCATCCAAACATCCACCCGTCCATACATTTATCGATCCGTACATACATAAAACAACCCATCCATCCATCCATCCATACATCCATGCATACATCAATACATACATCCATACAATCACAAATACATGCGTCCATACATACACCCATACACACATCCTTCCTTACAACCATACATACATCCATTGATATATCCATACATACATCCGTACATACATCCATACATCCATCGATCCATACATCTATCCATCCATACATCCATCGATCCATGCATCCATACATCCACACATCCATAAATCCATCCATCC
>NW_016909257.1:0-786 GCF_001483705.2 Eufriesea mexicana | reverse complement strand
ATCCAGACACTACAAAATTGCAATGGCTATGGCACGCCAATAGAATCTTTCGTCCATATACATTCAAGAAGGTTAGCTCGCCACGATATTAGTCGAAAATGTCAATAGAATTGAATTTTCCATCCAGACACTACAAAATTGCAATGGCTATGGCACGCCAATAGAATCTTTCGTCCATATACATTCAAGAAGGTTAGCTCGCCACGATATTAGTCGAAAATGTCAATGTAATTACATTTTCCAGCCGGATTCTGTAGCATTGCAATGGCTACAGCTCGCCAGTAGAATATTTCCTCCTTATTTATGCAAGGATGTGAGCTCACCACGATATTAGTCGAAAATGTCAATGTAATTACATTTTCCAGCCGGATTCTGTAGCATTGCAATGGCTACTGGCCAATATAATCTTACCTCCTTATTTATGCACGAGATCTAGCTCACGACGATATTAGTCTAAAATGTAAATAAAATATAATTATCCCGACAGACTATATAGTATTGTAATGGCCATAGCTGGCCAATAGAATCTTTCCTCCGTATTTATGCAAGAAAGCTGCATCACCACGATATTATTCGAAAATGTCAATAAAGTTGAATTTTCGAGGAAGATTCTATAGCATTGCAATGGCTATAGCACGCCAATGGTATCGTTCCTACTTATTTATACAAGAAAGTTAGCTCACCACGATATTAGTCGAAAATGTCAATGAAATTACATTTTAAAGCCGGATTCTGTAGCATTGCAATGGCTATAGCTCGCCAGTAGAATATTTCCTCCTTATTTAT
>NW_016909256.1:0-716 GCF_001483705.2 Eufriesea mexicana | reverse complement strand
GATCTAGTCACCAAGCTGTAGGAGGTTATATATTTTGAATAGACCTATTCTCTGGCAAGTAGGTGGCTGTATTTGCCATTTGGTTGAATGCGTTAGGCAATCTATTAACCAAGCTATAACACGTTATAGATTTTGAATATACCTATTCTCTGGCGAGTAGATGGCTTTACTTTCCATTGGATTGAAGACGATAGGCGATTTATTCACCAAGCTATAACAAATTTTCGACCTTGAATAGGCCAATTCTCTGGCAAGTAGATGGCTTTACTTGCCATTGGATTGAGCGCGCTAGGCAACCTATTCACCAAGCTAAAACAGCTTATAGATTTTGAATAGACCTATTGTCTGGCAAGTTGATGGCTGTACTTGCCATTGGATTGAAGGCGTTAGGCGATCTATTCACCATGCTACAACAGGTTATAGATTTTGAATAGGCCTATTCTCTGGCATGTAGATGGCTGTACTAGCCATTGGATTGAATGCGTTAGGCGATCTATTCACCAAGCTATAACAGATTATAGATTTTGAATAGACGGATTCTCAGGCAAGTAGATGGCGGTACTTGCCATTGGATTGAAGGCGTTATGCTATCTCCACGCCTAGCTATAACAGGTTATAGATTTTGAGTGGACAAATTTTCTGGGATGTAGATGGCTGTACCTGCCATTGGATTGAAGGCGTTTGGCGATCTATTCATCAAGCTATAACAGGTTATA
>NW_016909255.1:4882-10905 GCF_001483705.2 Eufriesea mexicana | reverse complement strand
TAAACCAACCAAATGTAACGAAACCAAACGCAACATAACCCAACCTAACGTCCTGAGACCACTATTACTTGCCTCCCCAGAGCCAAGCAGAATATATTAGAGCACTGTAGAGAGAAGAAAGCCACCAAACAGCAATGTATACCACAAAAGTAGAAGCCCCCCTTCCAAACCTAACCAAACATGACGAAGCCAAGCGTAACATAACTCAACCTAACGTGCCTAGACCACTATTACTGACCTCCCCAGGGCAAAGCAGAATACACTACAACGCAGGAGAGCGAATAAATCCGCCGCACTGAAGTGCAAGGGACAAAAGTCAAAGATAAACCTAACCTAACGTAACCAAACGAAGCACATCTCAGCTTATCGTGCCGAGAACATCACTGCTGGCATCCCCAGCTCCAAGCAGAGCATATTGGAGCACAGTAGAGCGCAGAAGCCCACCGAATAGCAGGGTACTGCACAAAAGTTTAAGCTATGCTATCCTAACCGAACCAATCGTAACATATTGAAACGCATCATATCTCAGTCTTACGTGCCGAGACCGATACTGCTGGCCTCCACATGGTCCAGCAGAATATACAACGGCACAGTAGAGAGCTGAAATCCACCGTATAGTAGTGTATAGCACAAAAGTCAAAGCAGTCCTAACCAAACGGAGCCTAACCTAACTTACACAAACGAAACTTAACTCAACCCATTGTGCCACGACCGCTCTTTCTGGCCTCCCCAGAGCCGAGCAGAGTATAGTAGAGCAATCAGGAGCGCAGAAATCCACCGAGTCGCAGAGCGAAGCACAAAAGCTAATGATATGATGTCCTCAGCTCATCAAACTTAACATTTCCGAACGAAGTTAACGCAACCTAACGTGTCTATACCATTATTGCTGACCTCCCCAGAACAAAGCAGAACATATTTGTGCACAGCAGAGCGCAGGAGTCCACTGAACAGCAGTGTATAGCACGAAAGTCAAAGACATCTTTCCTAACATAGCAAATAGTAACACAGCCAAACCTAACATGACAAATAACAACGTGATGCGACCGCTAATGTGGTCCTCCCCAGATTCGAGCAGAGTATAGCAGGGTACAGCAGACCGCAGAATTGCACCGTATAACAGTGTTCAACAAGAAAGGCGGAGCTATTCATACCGTAACCAAGATCAACCTAACCTAACCAAACGAAGCATAACTGATCCTAACGTGCCGAGACCACTATTTCCGGCCTCCACAGAGCCACGGAGGATATACTAGAGCACAGTAGGGTGCAGGTATCCACCGAATAGCAGTGTATAGCACAAAAGTCAAAGCCATCCTAACCAAACATATCCTAACCTAGCGAAGCCAAACGTGGCATATCTCAGCACAACGTGTCACCAACATTGTTGCTGACCTCCACAGAGACAAGCAGAACATATTCGAGAACAGTAGAGCGCTGAAATCCATAGAATGGTGGTGCATAACACAAAAGATTAAGCTACCCTTTCTTAACTTAACCAATCGTAACGTAACCGAAATTATCCTAACTAAATGCAACATGCCTGAACCTATATTGCTGGCCTCGCCTGCGTCAAGCGGAGCATATTATACCACAGTAGAGCGAAGGAACCCAGCGCATTGAAGTGTAAAGCTGGAAAGTAGAGGATATCCCAACCTAACATATCCAAACCTAACACATCCAAACGTAAACCATGCCAACCTGACGTGCCTAGCCCACTGTTACTGGCCTCCCCATCTCAAGGCAGGGCACACTAGAGGATAGTATAACACAGAGGTCTGCACGATCGCGGTGTATGGTACGAAAGTCAATGACAGCCCAACCTAACCCTAACAAGCATAACCTAACCGAACGTGACATAACACAGCGTAACGCGGGGCGGTCACAATTTCTGGCATTCCCAGATCAAGGCAGGGAATATTATGTCGAAGTAGAGCGCAGAAATCCGCAGCATGGCTGTGTTTGGCATAAAGGTCAAAGTTATCCTAATCAAACCCAACCAGGCCTAACACAAACAAACGAAGCATAACTGAACAAAATGTGCCGAGAGCACTACTCCTGGCGTCCACAGAGACAAGCAGAGTGCGACAGCGCTGAGAAGAGCGCAAAGGTCCATAGTATAGCAGTGTGTAGCACAAAAGTTAAAACTACCCTAACCAAACCAAGCCAGACGTAACATACACGAACGCAACTGAACACAAACTACCGTGCAGGGACTAACGCTGCTGGCATGCCCATTGCCAAGCAGTATATACTAGGGTACAGAAGAGCGCCGGAATCCACCGTATACCAATGTATGGCACAAAAGTCAAAGCCGCCATAGACAAACGCTACGGAACCTAACCCAGCCAAACGTAGCCTAACTGAAAGAAACGCGCAACGACCATCGTTGCTGGACTCCACAGACACAAACAGATGCCAGTAGAGCAATGCAGTGCACAGATAACGACCGAATAGCAGTGTATAGCTCAGAAGTCAAAGCTACCCTAACCAAAACTATCCTAACCTAGCGAAAGCTAGCGTAAAAAACTCAACCAAGCGTGCCGAGACCAACATTGCTACTAACATAGCCAATCGTGAAATAGCCAAACGTAACCTAACCCAACATACGTGAGGCAGCCACTACTGCTGGCCACCCGAGAGTTGAACAGAATACAGTAGAGCAATGTAGAGCACAGGAATCGACCGAATAGACATGTATAGCACAAAAGTCAAAGCTGCCCTATCCTAACCTAACCAAACGTAACATGTCCAACCGTAGCCTAACTGAACGTAACGTTCCAAGGCTACGATTGCTGGCCGCCCCAGGGCCAAGCTGAGCATACTAGAGCACTGTACAGCGCTGAGATCCTCCGTACAGCAGTGTATAGCACAAAAGTCAAAGCTACCCTAACCAAACCCAACCAAACCCAACATAACCAGAGGCAACATATCTCAGCAGGACCTGCCGACAGCACCACTGCAGGCCTCACCGTAGAACAGTAGAGAGTAGAAACCTTACCAGAGCACAGAAGAGAGTAGAAACCCACCCAATAGCAGTGTATAGCACAAAGGTCAAATCCATCTTAACCGTACTTAACAAGCCCTAATCAAGCGAAGCGTAACGTAACCCATCCAAACGTGCCACCGCTGCTATTGCTGGCCACCCAGCTCCAAGCAGAGCATGTTAGAGCACAATGCAGCGCAGAAATCCTCAGAAAATCAGCGTATAGCATAGAAGCCAAAGCTATCCTAACCCAACCCAGTCAAACGTAATCTAACCAAGCCTAGGCTAACTCAACCTAACGTGCCGAGGCCACCACTGCTGTAATCCTCAGCGCCAAGCAGAGCTTATTATAGCACAGTGGAGCGCAGAAATCCACCGAATAGCAGTTTATAACGCAAAAGTCAATTCCATCCTGACCAAACATTTCCTAACCGAGCCAGGCGAAGCGTAACATATTGCAACCCAGCGTGCCCAGAACACCACTTCCGGCCTCCCCAGAGCCAAGCAGGGCATACTAGAGCACAGCAGAGCGAAGAAGTCCACCGAAGGCTGTCTATGCCGCGAAAGTCAAAGCAATCCATTCCTAACCGAGACTAACGTAGCACCACCGAACGTAGCCTAACTCAACCTAGCATGCCGCGACCAGTATTGCTGGCCTCCATAGAGCCAAGCAGAGCATAGTAGAGGAGAATAGAGTGCTGAGGTCCATAGAAACCTAATGGATAGCACAAAAGTCAACGATATCCCAACCTAACCTAAACAAACCTAAATTAAGAAAACGTAACATACCTAAACGTAACGCGCCGCGGCCACCATTTCTGGAAATCCCAAAGCAAAGTAGGGAACATTAGATGACAACAGAGCACAGAAATCCACTGACGGGTCGTGTATTGCACAAAAGTCAAAGCCACCCTATCCTAACATAATCAAACGTCCGATAATCAGACGCAACATAACTCAGACCAAAGTGCCGAGACCAATACTGCTGGCATCTCCATATCCAGGCCGGATACACTAGAGCACAGTAAAGTCCAGAAATTCAACGTATAACAGTGTATTCCACAAAAGTCAAAGCTCTCCAAACCTAACACAAACAAGCATAACGTAACCGAAGGTAGCCTAACTGCAGCTAACGCGCCACGACCACCATTGCTGGCCTCTCGAGAGAAAAGCAGATGCTAGTACGGCAATGCCGAGCAGGACGTACCAGAACACATTAGAGCACAGAAATCCACCGAATAGCAGCGTACAGCGCAAAAGTTAACGATAGCATGGCCAAACATTACCTAACCCAATCTAACCAAATATAACATGACTCAACCTAACGTGCAGAGACAACTGTTGCTGGCCTTCCCAGAGCAAAGCAGGACATACTGGAGCACAGTGGAGCGCCGAAACCCGCCGAATAGCAGTGTAATGCACAAAGGATAAAGCCATCTATACCAAACATGGCCGAACCAAACCTAGCCGCACGAAACCCGACCCAACATTACGCTCCGAGACCACCATTGCTGGACTTCCCAGAGCAAAGCTCAAAATATTAGAGCACTGTAGGGAGCAGAAATCCACCTAATAGCAGACTATAGCAGTAAAGTCAAAGCCGCCCTCTCCTAACCTAACCAATAGTAACATAACGAAACGTAACCTATCTAAACCTAACGTGCCGCGACCTGTACTGCTGGCTAAACCAGAGCGAAGCAGAACACATTAGTGGAGAGTAGAACGCAGAAACCCATATAATCGCAGTGTATATCAGGACGTCTATGCTACCCAAACCTAACCCAAACAAACTGAGCATAACCAAACGTAGCCTAACTCAACCAGTCGTGCCGGGACCGCTATTGCTGCCAACCCCAGATCTAAGCAAGGCATACTAGAGCACAGTAGAGCGCAGAACTCCACCGAATAGCATTGTGCAGCACAAAAGGTAAAGCTATCATAACCAAACATGGCAAAACCAACCAAACCGAACTTAGCCTGGCTAATCATAACGTGCTGAGACCACATTCGCTGGCCTTACCAGTGCCAAGCAAATAATATTAGAGCACTGTAGGGCGCATAAATCCACCGAGAAGCAGTGTATAGCACAAAAGTCAAAGTAATCCTCTCTTAACCGTACCAACCGTAACATACACAATCGTAACATAAGCCAACGTGACGTGCCGAGGCCCATATTAGTGCCCTCCCGAGAGCCCATCAGGGAATAGCCTAGCAATGTAGAGTGTAGAAATCTTCCGAAACGCAGTCTATAGCTCAAAAGTCAACTTCACCTTATCGTAGCCTATCCAAGAGTAATATAAACAAACGCAACATAGCTTAGCATAACGTGCCGGGGCCACCATTGCTGGCCTGCCCGCAGACAAGCAGAATATACTAGAGCACAGTAGAGCAAAGGATTCAACCGAATAGTGTTGTGCATCACAAATGTCAGAGCCGTACTGTCCAAACATGGCCTGCCCTAACCAAACCTAACGTATTATAACACATCAAAACGTGCCACGCCCACTATTGCGGGCCTCCCAAGAGACAAGCAGAGGCTAGTAGAGCAACGCGGAGAGCATGTGTCGGCCGAATCCTGACCTGAAGAACGTAGCCACCCAAACGAAACCAAACTCATTTCGACGTGCCCGGGCTACTATTGCCCCTTCCCCAGAGGCAAGCAGGACATATTATGGCAGTCTAGAGCGCAGAAATCCGTCGAACAACAGTTTATACCACGAAAGGCAAAGCTATCCAAACCTAACCCAGACTAACGTAACCTGAAAGAGCGTAGCATAACTCAACCAAACGTGCCGCCACCACTATTTCCGACCTCCGGAGAGTCGAGCAGAGTATTGTAGAGCAGTGTATGGTGTTGAAATCCACAGAGTATTCGTGTACAGCACAAAAGTCAAAGCAATTCTTTCCTAGCATGACCAAACGTAACATAGCCAAGCGCAACATAACTCAGCCTAACATGCCTAGAGTACTACTGCGGCCATACTCAGAGCCAAGCAGAACGTGCTAGAGCCCAGTAGAGCGCAGAAATCAGTCGAAGAGC
>NW_016909255.1:0-4816 GCF_001483705.2 Eufriesea mexicana | reverse complement strand
TACCATAGTCTAACCCAACCTACCTCAACCTAACCAAACGTAACGTAACTCAACCTTACGTGCCGAGATCAGTATTGCCGCCCTTCCCAGAGCAAAGCAGAGCATACTCGAGCATACTAAAGCGCAGAAATCCACCGAATATCTGTACTTAGCACAAAAGTGAAAGCTATCCTGGCCGAACTTAGCCCGACCCAACCGAAAGGAACACAACCTGTCTTATCATAACGTGCAGTGACCACCATTGCTAGCCTTCCCAACGCCAAGCAGAACACACTGGGACGCTGTAGAGCGCTGGAATCGACAGAATATCAGTGTATACCACGAAAGTCGAATCTATCCAAACCTAACACAGACTAACTAAACGCAACCGTACGTAGCCTAACAGAGACTAACGTGCCTCCACCACCATTAGCGGCCACCACCGAGTCGACCAGAGTACAGTAGAGCCAAGTAAAGCACAGAAAGCAACCAAGTAGCAACGTATAGCACAAAAGTCAAAGATGACCATACCGAACCAGACCTGACATAACACAACAGAGCGTAGAATAACTAAACGTAACGTACCGACACCCCTATTCCTGTCCTCCCTGGAACCATGTGGAACATGTTACCGCACAGCAGAGTGCAGAGATCCACCGAATAGCATTGTGTAACGCAGAAGTCATAGCCATCCTAACCAAACGTAGCCTAACCTAGCATAACCAAACGTAATATAACAGAACCTAACTGGCCGCGACCTCTTTTGCTGGCGTCCTTAGGGCCAAGCAGAACATAGTATAGCACAGTAGAGCGCAGAAATTCGCCGAAAAGCAGTGTATAGCAGAGAAGTTAAATATATCCTGACCAAACATTGCCTAACCCAACCTAACCGAACGTAACCTGCCTCAACATAACGTGCCGAGACCACTATTGCTGGACTTCCCAGACGCAAGCTGACAGTATTAAAGCACTGTAGGGAGCAGGAATCCACGTAATAGCAGAAAACAGTACTAAATACAAAGTTAACACCTCCTGACCTAACCAATCGTAACATAACCAAACGTTACCTAGCTCAACCTAACGTGACGCTACCGCTGTTGCTACCCTCCGCACAGCCAAGCCGAACACATTAGTGAGGAGTAGGACCCAGAAATCCATAAAATCGCAGTGCACATCGGAAAAGTCTGCGTAACCCAAACCTAACCGAAGGAAACGGAACATTGCCACTCATAGCTTGACTCAATCTATCGTACAGAGGCAGCTACTGTTGCCCTCCCCAGAGCCAAGCAGGACATACTAGAGCATAGTAGGTCGCAGATATGCAACGAATAGCAGCGTACAGCACAAAAGTTAAAGCTATCCTGACGAAGCATTGCCTAGCCCAAGCTAACCGAACGTAATTTGACCGAAGATAATGTGCCGAGACAACGGTTGCTGGCCATCCCAGTGTCAAGCTGAAAATATTGAAGCACTGTAGGGGACATAAATCCACCGATTAGCAGTGTATAACACAAAGGTCAAAGCCATCCTATCCAAACGACATAACCTGACCTAACCAAGCGTAACCCAACACAACCTAACGTGCCTGTGCCACTATTGCTGACCAACCCAGAGCAAAACAGAACATATTAGAGCACAGTAAAGCGCAGAAGTGCACCGAATATCAGTGTGCAGCGTAAAAGATAAATCCACGGTTTCCTAACCTAACAAATACTAACATAACCAAACGTAACATAACTGAAAATAACGTACCTCGACCACTATTGCTGTAATGCCGAGAGTAGGGAAGAGCATAGTTTATCGTTGTAGAGCGCAGGAATCCACCGAAGGGCAGTGAAAAGCACAAACGTTTAAGCTATCCTATCCAAACCAAACCAAACGTAACATAACCAAACGCAACATATCTCAGACTAACGTGCCGAAAATACCATTTCTGGCTTCCAGGGAGCCACCGAATAACAGTGTGTATCACGAAAGTCAACTCTATCCTATCCTAACCTATCCGAACATAATATAAACAAACGTAACATAAATTAACCTAACGAGCAGGTTCCACTATTGCTGACCTTCCTAGAACAAAGCAGAACATGTTACCGCACAGTAGAGCGTAGGAATCCACCGAATAGCAGTGTACCGCATAACACTTAAAGCCCTTCTATCCTAACCTAAGAAATCGAGGCACAGCCAAACGTAATATAACCCACATTAACGTGCGACGACCACTATTTCTGGTCATCCCTGGTCTGAGCAGAGTGTAGTAGGACACTGTAGAGTGCAGAAATCTGCCGAATAGCAGTGTATATCAACAAGAGACAAAGCTCTCCTCTCCTATCCTAACGATACGTAACACGAACAAACGTACCGTTACACAACCTGTGGTGACACTACCACTATTGCTAGCCTTACGAGAGCCAAGCAGAGTACAGCCGACCAATGCAGTACGCTGAAATCGACCGAACAGCTGTGTATATCGCAAAAGTCATTTCTATCCCAACCAAACACAACCAAAGCTGTCCTAATGAAACGTAACCTGACACATCCTATTTACGAGAGCCAAGCAGAGTATAGCCGACCAATGCAGTACGCTGAAATCGACCGAACAGCTGTGTATATCGCAAAAGTCATAGCTATCCCAACCAAACACAACCAAAGCTGTCCTAATGAAACGTAACGTGACACATCCTAACGTGCATGGATCATTACTCCTGCCGTCCACAGAGACAGGCAATGTGCGATGGCGCACAGAATACCGCAGAAGCCCATAGAATAGCAGTGTGTATCCCAAAATTCGAAGCTATCCTAACCTAACACATCGTAACCTAACCTAATCAAATGTAATCTAACCCAACCTAACGTGCCGTGGCCAGTATTGCTGGCGTTCCCAGAGCCAAGCAGAACATATTAGAGGAGAGTAGAGAGCAGGAATCCATAGAAACGCAATGCATAGCACAGAAGTCGAAGGGAACCTTTCCCATCATAGCCTAACGTAACATAACCGAACATTGCGTATCTCAACCTATCGCTCCGAGAATACTGTTGCTTGCATCACCAGAGCCAAGCAGAATATACTAGGGCACAGTAGATAGCAGGAATCCTCCGAATATCGGTGTATAGCATAAAAGTCAAAGCTACTCTCTCCTAACCTTACCAAGCGTGGCATAGGCGAACGTTGCCTATCATAAACTAACGAGCCAGGACTACTATTCCCGGCCTCCCGAAAACGAAGAAAAGCATACCAGAGCACAGTATAGCGCAGAAATCTGCAGAACAACAGTCTATACCACGAAAGTGGAATCAATACAGACATAACCATAGCTAACTTATCGTAGACGAACGTGGCCTAACTAAAACTAACTGGCCGAGACCACTATTAATGGCCTCCGCAGACTCGAGCCGCGTACTGTAGAGCAACGTAGTTCGTAGAAACGAAGGGAATAGCAGTGTATAGCACAAAAGTCAATGCTATCATATCCTACCCTATCCAAACCCAATATAACCAAACGCTACCTTATATAACCTTACGTGCCGAGACCACAATTGCTGGCATCCCCAGGGCAAAGCAGTGTATACTGGAGCACAGCAGCGCACAGAAAGCCACCAAATGGCAGTGTGTAACACAAAAGTCAAGGATAACGTTACCTAACCTGTCCAAACCTAACCAAACCAAACGTAAAATATCCAAATCTCTATTGCTGGCCTTCCCAGAGCCAAGCGGATCATATCAGAGCACAGTAGAGCGCGGAAGTCCACCAAATAACAACGTATAGCTCAAAAGTCAAAGATATCCTAACCTAACCTGACCCAACCTGACCTCACCGAAAGTAGAATAACTAAATTTATCGAGACGAGCCCCCTATTGCTGGCCACCATAGGGCAAAGCAGAACATATTAGAGCAGAGTAGAGTGCAGAAATCCACGGAATAGCAATGTATAACACTAAACTCAAAGCCATCCTAACCAAACGTAACCAAAACTCTCCAATCCAAACGTAACCTAACAAAGCCTATAGCGTCACGACCTCTATTTCTGGCCCTCCGGGAGTCGTGCAATGTGTATTAGAGGAATGGAGAGCGCAGAAGTCCACGGAAGCAGTATACGGCACAAGAGACATACATATCCTGTCCTAACCTAGCCAAACGTAACATAGCCGACCGTAACATATGGCAACATGACGTGTCTTTGCCATTACTGCTGTCCTCCCTAAAGCCCAGCAGAATATACTAGAACACAGCAGAGCGCAGAAATCCGCTGCATTGAAGTGCAAAGCAGAAGAGTAGAAGATATTCTAACCTTCCCTGCCCTAACCTAACATAACCAGGCGTAAGCAATCCCATCCCAAAGTTCCCAGCCATGTATTGCTGGACTCACCATCGCCAATCAGGGCATATTTGGCGATAGTAGAGCGCAGAGGTCCAGACAATGGCAGCGTATAGCACGAGAATCAGAGATATAGTTGCCGAACGCGAAGAAACGTAACTTAACCAAACGTAACATAACGCAACCTAACGGCGTCGCGGCCACTATTTCATGAATTCCCAGAGCAAAGCAGGAAATACTAGATCACAGTAGAGCGCAGAAATCTGCTGAATGGCAGTGTACAGCACAAGGGTCATAGTTACCCTAGCCTAACATAACCGAACAAAATGCAGCCAAACGTAGCCTAACACAACCTATCGTGCCTAGACCAGTGTTGCTGACCTCCCCAGACCAAAGCAGATTATACTAAAACATACGAGAGCGGAGAAGTCCGTCGCACTGAAGTGCAAAGCACAAGGTGAAAGATACCATAACCTAACCTGACATAACCTACATTAGGCGAACGAAGCCCAACGCAAAC
>NW_016909254.1:747571-801568 GCF_001483705.2 Eufriesea mexicana | reverse complement strand
CGGTAATGGCCCTTCTGCAGAATATTTTATCCAGGAAAAACGAGACATTGGGTAAAGACTAAAAAAATAAAAAGTAAATAATAATAAATAAATAGATCTCGTTATATTTGATCAAGGAATCGAAGTATTTTACATTTCATTGTATTTCGGTCGCGAATATTTTACAAGCATCGTCATAATGGAGTTGTAAACAAAGCTTTTTATTATTTCTACGAAAAAGTCGCAGTTGCAGCTGCATTTTATTATCAAACTGAAATTTCGAAATGATTATCGCGCAGCCTAATCTCGCAGTCCAATTGCGTACACATTTTCAGTTGAATTGTGTTTCATTTATCGTTCCTAATTGTTTGACAAGTTCAACAAATTTTGTGTAATAATTACAATTTCATTGTCTTGAAAACGATTGACGATTAGTTATAACTTCATAAATACAGCAGTACGTTTCTCAACATATATTGAGTTGGGCGAATAACACCACGCCATTCCCCATTCCCAACTAATGCGCTTCTTTCAGGAATTTTCGTGACCGTGCGCGATGTCACGATTAGAGTCAGTGTTTTTACGTATCAAACTTTTTAAGAACTCAATAACTCTTGCTAAATACAAACGCGAATGTAGAGTCAGTGTTTGTTCGCCGATGGAAATTCAAACGGACGCGTTAATAATCTTTTATTTTTCATTATTTTTTTTTTTAATGTTCGTTACCGGTATTAGAGTCGACACTGCCAAGAACAGACCCAAGGCTGCTCTGCAATCCAAGAACGTAAGTATGTAAGTACGTTTACGCACTGTAATTTAATTAATTTCTTTTTTTATTATTCAACGTGTTACAAATTTTTCATAGCCTCGCTTTTATTCCGTAGATCCGACAAGTCTGATGGCATTGAAGTCAGTTCTTCACTGGACAGTATTCATCTCTGCGCTAGAAGTCAAGAATGTAAGTACGTTTGCATATTTTAAATGAATTAATCTTAAACAATCGTATGAATCGCATAAAATTAGACTCTTCAAATATTTACTACCTGACGATATAACAGTAGTATCGAACGTTTTGTTGCAGATATTCTACAGCCTTCATTTTCCCATGGATCCTACAACTGTGCTACTATTCAATTCAGCCTCCAACTGATGACAGTCTTCACGATGACATCCTCTGGGCCATTGCAGCATCGTTCTCCGCATCATTGGTGAGTCGCATGCATTTTGGTTCCTCTGGTCATTCAACCATGTCGTAGGACGAAAGGTCTGAAACGACACGGATGACTGGTTGTATTACGTAGAATTTTTCTTATGAGCATAGTGACCTCGGGTATTTATTATACTCGAGAGTAGTGACAAAATTTCTTTGTATTTTATTTATCAATTCAGGATAGGTTTTCTTTCACTTCGCGTTTTTTGATCAATAATAAGAGAAACATGAGTAGTTAGTATGGGTACATTGGCACATATAATATTAGTGGCATAAATCATATAATATTGACTATTAGTTCCTCCTTACTATAGCCACTTGTAAAATCAAAATATGTTTAGTATGGTTATTTATAAATAATAGACACGAATATGTGGTTATTTTGTAGTGGAGAAGTCGAATGCCCTTCGACTTCGTTATTACGAAAATTATAATTAACATATAGCAATAATGATTATGTATTGCTATTCATTGTTCCGTCAATAAACAAGTGCCAATTCCATTCTTTGCCTTTGATAATATCCAGATATTTAATTCTTTGACTCGTATGCAATAAATCTGAGTCATTTTAAAATATAATAGTATCACTGTTACATTCCGTTAATGCAAAAATGCATTAGACATTAAGTGCAAGAAAACATTTCGCGACAGATAGATTTTAGAACCAAAGTAATAACTTTGTACTTTTATGCTTTCGAATATGATGTACTTTGGTGAAAGAATCGTCTGAGGTTTTATTACATTTCCATTGTTATATAAATTAAAGTCAATTATTTCATCACGTCGAGTCCTTGTCTTTCTTTTTTTTGATAAATAGTTTTCTTATTGATATGAATATTCTCTTTCAGTACTGAAATTTGAATAATTTGTTAAATTTGTAAAGTAAAGTGATTGCAAATGGAATGAGAAAATACAAGATGAAAGAACGTTAGTCCGTTAAATAAAATACCTACACAATAATCAGTTTTCTAGCTCAGGATTTTCAGGTTTAACCCCTGCCGTGTTCATTGCCAGGAACTCATTCACGTGCCCAGGTGCTACTTGAGTGGGTGAATGGCGATGGGCATGATGACCGTAGTTCATAAGGTTATGACAATGTTTTAGCGGCTGACGACGCGTTAGAGTATCGTGCACGACGTGTTTTCCACATTGTGTGTCTGTGGTTAGGATGTGGAATTGCGTCGTTCGTAAATTTCTTTGGAATAGAAAAATGTAATCTGCTATCAATTGCAGCAGATTATTGATAGCATAAACGCGATGGAAATATCAATCTTGCTATCAATTGACGATAATGTTATTATTTCTCGTACCTCGTGTCTTAACGACATTATGCTCTTTAACATAATCGTATCTGTCGAATGATTAATATCGCGCGTTACGCAAGGGTCTCTAGCCGTCGTCAGCCGATTTCAGGAAATGGTACGTAAAGTTAAAGTGTGTTTGTTGCCAAACTCGGGTGTCGGGGGCGTCCCGGGACGCTTACTGTAGTGTAGGATCTTTGCGCCTGGGTGGCATGTGTGAGAACCGTGGAGTGTGGTGTGTTGGAATGCTTGATTTTTGCCATTTTTTAAATATAGGGGGAGTTAGGTAGGTAGTATACTCTGGTGTGTCTGCTAATTATAAGTAGGTAGGGCCGGGCAGGTTGGCACAGTCTTAGGTCGGGCAGGCGCGTTTCGCGTGCACAACCTGTTTCAGGAAATGTCATTTGAATAGTCGACGGTGAAGCTGGCACGTTTGGGGGTTGCCATTCGTCACTAGCTTTGCCTATCGATTTTTTCAAATTTTCGTCGCGGTCGTGGTCGTGATCGAACGTATATGTGCTCGAGTTTCTGCACGTGTGCACGAACAACGGTCACTCCGATCGTTGCTCGTCCATGTGAGTCTTGATTAGCTTCGCGATTTGTATTTTTTTTTTTTTTTTTTTCGTTTAGAGAATCTCGAGCCTAGATATAAGTTTCAGCGGGCATTGCGCCCGAAGAAAGAAGAAGAGGCTATTAGGTACCCGACAAACTGTCACGAAAAGGGTGCCTAGGAATGGCTTCCTATCCTTTGGATGAGAAGTCATTCTTGTCACTACTTTGTCACTATGCTCTTATTTTGTAGTATGTAGTAGTAGTAATAGTAGTTTGTTTACTGGCCGATGTTTATCGGTCCATCATCCTGTTTGGGCAAATCGCGATTTTTGCAGTTAGTGTCGCGAGTAATTAATCACGGGTTGATTTAGTGTTGCGAATTATGAGACCGCGATATTGTTTGATTTCTTTTACATGAATTTTTATTTTTTCATGGATACTAATATTTATTAACATTATAGTGTTGCGACTAGTATTAATCGCGAATAGTCAAAAGAATCAAATATCTTTTTCTGCATATACATATTTTATCTTTTACTGATTTCATTTTAAGAATTAGTGTTGCGCTTTAATGGAATCGCGGTTTTTCTGATTGCTTTTATTATTAGTGTTGCGCTGAAGAATGATCGCGTTTCTTGAAGTAGTGTTGCGAATATAGAATGCCCAAAATTTCACCACTGATATGGTGGAAATCTGTTCCTGTTCCTGGGAATCACCTGTTGCAGCTGCAAGAGCTGTATATGGGTGGTGATACATGAGCAGCCTGAACCATGGCTGCCCTGGATTTTTCGACATTAGTGTTGCGAATTTTTTTGAGACGAGTGCATAAATTAGTATATATTAGTGTTGCGTTAACAATTATAATATCTTATTATTAGGATCACTTCCGCGAGTTCCCTGCCCTTTTTTATTTCCCTTTTTTTGTTTTTTTTTTTTCTTCAATGTCCCCTTCTTTGTAAATGTTATATTAATTATTATTTTAAATATAAAGCACTCTTCGCGGTTGACTTTGAAAATTGTCCGTTATCAGACAATTTAGTAAGTTAGTGTTGCGAAATTGCAGTTTATTTATTCCACTCACGGTTTGTTTCCCGGGTTCATATCGAGTGGAAATATTTGTTTTTGTGGCTATTTTGGCTGCCACTGCATTTTCTTTTTCAGCACCCTTTTTTACTGAAATATTTGTTAAAGAAGGTACTGCTGCATATGTCTGTTTTTCATTCCTTTTTCTTTTTTTTTTTTTTTTTATCCCTTTTTAACCGTTCTAATTATTTCAGTTACATTTCAATGATTTTTAAATGTTTCATTCTATCCTTTTTCCAATAATTCTTAATATTATTAATTTTCGAATTTTTATTTGTTTTAAAAAAAATTCAATCGCGATGCGCCTTTATTTTGCATAATAATCGTATTGTCTCTGTAATTCGACTCTTCGTAGATCTAATAAAAGCAAAATTTCTCTTTTTCGTGTTCGGGAAAATTATTGAGTTTTCTTTATAAATATAAATGCAAATTAGTTGCGGCAAAAGTGTGATTATTTCAATCGCATGTTTTTAACAAAATATGTTATTGAAAGTCTTGTTAATATGTGACGTATCTTCTTTCAGGAATCATTGTTTTGTTCTGTTTCCCCAACTATTAATCCAGTATTTAAGTTTGTTTCAGATTTATTAATTTACAACGCTTTCATATCACCATGTTTAAAACCATTACAAATATTTGAATTTATGTGAGTATGTCAGAGGCTCAGAGATGATATAATATTCCTGAAAGGAAATGATTTGAAGTGGAATGGTGTTTGAGCCTCATTTATTTATTTATTATTATTACCTCAATTTTTATATATAATCATAGAAATTATTATTAATTATTGTTTTATTATCGTCTTTTGCAGGGTGTTGTGTTTCAGGAAGCATTATGGTGACAATGGAATCAATCTGAGTGTTTGAAACTCCCATAAACTGTCCCATTTCCGTTTCTTCTGATTTAATCCTTAGTTTCAGACGTAAATAGGATGTCTGAAATTCTCTCGAGATGTGTGTCTGGTTGGTTATATAAATACTCTTTAGGTGTGTAATAGGGTGGTTGTATAAAAGTCTATAGATTTGTGATAAGTGGTCCTATAGAAATCCATCTGATATTTGATAGGAAAGCGTGAAAAATACTCTTGACCTCCCTATGGAATTTCCTATTGGAATTCCAAAATATCTGGATTACTCAAGATTGGCAACCATATTTTTTTTTTTCTGTGCATTCATTATCTTTGGATTTTCTTTGTTGGTTGCTATTGTTGTTGGTTGTCTACTCTGAAATTAATTATAATTTATGGTTGTATATTTTCATGTTAAATTATGATTATGATCAAGTTCGTTGTAAGTTACGATCAGTGCCAACACATTAATTTTTAAGTTAAGTAAAATTTTTAGTATTAAGTAGTATTAGGTAGTATTAAGTGGTATTGGATAGTATTAAGTAGCATGGGGTTGTGTTAAGTAATATTGGGTAGTATTAATTAGTATTGGGTAATATTAAGTAGTATTGGGTAATATTAAGTAGTATTGGGTAATATTAAGTAGTATTGGGTAATATTAAGTTGTATTGGTTAGTATTAAGTAGTAGTGGGTAATATTAAGTAATATTGCTCTTTGTATTACACTTACACTTATTTTTATCCTTTTAATGCACATAATTTATCTCACATAATTTATCTGTTTCTGCTATGTTTAATTTGTTTTCTGTTTCCAGGTTTTACTTATCTTTTATTTCCAGGTTTAATTCATCTTTTATTTCTAGGTTCAATTTATCTTGTACTTCTAGGTTTAGTCTTCCGCGTCGGCTGTTTGCTTAAATTCTTTTGATGTTCGATTTACACAGCGATCAAAAATTGAACGTTTTGCAAACGTGCATCAAAAACGAAATATAGTTGAATATTAGTAGTTTTTCGCAAAAGGTGGGTGGATGGGTCGTGGTTAGGGTGGGTCTCCACTCGCAGCACCTCCTCGTGGTGGGACCTGGGCAATCGTTATTATTTGACATATAATTTCTTATTGTATCACTCTATAGTTGTGTCATCTATAGCTAATAGTTGTGATACAAATATAAATTATATAGCAAGTAATACGAGCTAATTGGCTGCGATCGTGCTGTCGTAGATTATCACATATTAGGTTAAAGGCGAGTGATAGGTTAACATTCCTCTTCTATTTATATTATATACACATAATTTCCATATGTAGATTAATTAAAATAGCGTTCATTGAGGTTTATACCATTTATCTACTATAACTCGTGTAAGTTATAATAAAGCAAAGTAGCGAGTATAGCGACAAAAATAATATTAAAAATAGTATAAAAAATACTGGTATCCTCTTGCTGAAAATCCTGATTAAAATTCGAAATTAGAGAGGTAAACCGTGTCTCCTAATATCGAGTCTAGATTTCTAATATTATATTTAGTTAGTTAGATATTTTATAATAGATATTTAGTTAACATAGCTTGGGAATAATAGTTTTCTTATAGTTCTCTCAATTTTTCCTCGGTTTTGTCGTACCCTGTGCAAAATTGAGTAGTGTGACTGCAAATCGTTTAAAAATTTTTCTTCAAATTAACCTTTTCTAAATTTACTGTTTGCTACATTTTGGCGCAGTGCGGCGCTCAATCTCCATTTCCCGCCATTTCTGTTCAGTTTGCTTTTAGTCGTGCACGTGCTTTGATATTTTCGTCCAAATATTAGTTTAATTTTAGTTATTAACTAAGAAGTCCAGGAACTTTAACTGTAGAAGGTATTTGCATATTTGTGGTATGTGAAGAAATATGTTGACGCATTCTATGAAAAATGTTTCTTCAGAATAATTACAAAGGTAAATCAATACTTAATATTTCAAAGAACCGTAGAAACTTCTAGTATTCTTTCATTTGAAGATAGTACCCTTTTCTTTTTTTGAGTTTTAGGATATCATCAAAGCACTATGAAAAATTTTTGAGGTACATTTGCGTGTAAATTCTTAGTACCAATTTCCTTATGTTATGTCAAGTTTATATACTAGTTTGTATTGTACATTATATTGTATACTAGTATATTTCCTGCAAATATTGTAATAATAATAATTCATCGCTGAATATAGTTATCTTTAAAGATACTATATTTCTTTTATTCGTTGTAATATTAAATTTTGTATGCATATATAGTTGTATGCTAGCTTTATTTTAAGTTTCTTATTTTCCAACTTGCTAAGTATTAGTATCTTTGTTAATATCTGAAAATTGGTGGAAGTATGTAAGTAGTTTCTTATTTTTTGTTTGAGTTTTATGTATAGGTCTTTTAGTTTCTTTCTTGTAAGTATAATCTTCTTGAACTTACCTTTAATTCTTCTGTATATGTTACAATTAGCTGCACTCATATATTATTTCTGGCTTCAATTTTGTATCATAATTGGCGTTTTAACCTTTGTCTGTCTTCTTTTCCATCATTAACTGTCCTCGCCTTGAATTCAAAAATGATATCGGTTATTGCTTAAAGATCAATATGTGTAGAATAGTAATGGACATCAAAACAAAGTCAAAGAAATTAAAACTGTCAGATGCAGGAATGATAGCATAAAAATTAGATTTCTTACTTTATAAATTGAGTAGAAATGAGGTTATTCAATTGAAATTCAAAAACTTTACAGAGGTTATGTACAGAGGTTATTTCATTTCACGCTTACCTTGTTCCTTGAGATTTCATTTTTCTCATATTGATTTTTCTATTATCAATAATTTATTCATTCATTATCAAAAATATTCTATAACACAGATCTTGAAAAATGTGTTTTCATCCAGCCAGTACAATGGAATACTACTCTAAAGCAAAATGTGATTACTGTAAACTGACCCAAAGGCCCTTGAAATTTCAATATAGATATATATAGTTTATATAAAATTTATTCAGACAACAATACGTGTTCTATAATTATTTTAATAAGAGGCAGACAGGACATTTACATGAAATGTAACGAAGGAAGCTCGTTTCAAAGGACATAATTACAATCGTAGCGTTTATCAGAAGAGTGATCATTTCGTGGTCTAATTATACCCCCGTTGGCCCTTTTCCAATGTCAGGAATTTTTAGTAGCTCGTCGTTCATTCTAATCAGATTTTAAATAAAGATCGTACGATAGGAATACTCCACCGAAAAAGATTATCTGAAAGTTTCGTGACATAAAAGAATCTTTAATACATTCAGTATTTATCCTGAAAGTATATTTCAAATTAAATTCGTAGGACGGAAGAGTTGATTTACGCGACATTTTAATTTGCTATATTTTAAAAGAACAATTTTCATCGATATGAAACAGAAATTGTTGTAAACTATCTAAATTTATCGTGTTATCAAAACAGTTACGCGAAAATAATTACGAATCCATTATCTTTTTCTCAACAAACGTAATATTTATATATACCCACTTATCTCGAAGCGAAATCGTAACTCTTGACCCTCACTTGACAACCGCTAGGACTTTACGTGTTTCGTGGAGAAATACAGCAATCTGCCATATATATCCGAAAGTTCAGAGGTCACTGTCACTCAATTGTGTGCCTTCGCGATATTAAATTTATATCACACGAACATCCGTCGAGAAACTCCAAATTCTCTCGAATTTAATCCCCGACTCATTTCAAACTTGGTGAAGTGGAAGCCTCTTTGATCTTCGCGCACCTGCGGTGCATCTTAACCTTCAGTAAGACAATACCTTCATTTCCTGTAATTTTAACCAAACTGCACCAACTGCTTATTCCTATCGTGTTTCGACTATTTTAAAGTTGAACATACCTCGAAGAGGAATTTCAGGAGTCAATGCAATGCATTCATGGCACGTATCGGAAAAGCAGCATCGATCGTTATGCAAGAATGGCGCCGATTGGGCTTGCTTTATTTAAATTAATTTCCTCGTTAGTTTCGGTATTACCCATTGTATGTTTATGCATCTCCATCTAAAGATAAACCTTCGTTATAAGCGTCGCATTCTCTTATCGTACGAATGCGGATGATGTACGCTTTGCATTCGCAAAGATCATCTCTCTCATGATCGATGCGTATTAAAAATAGCCACCGACGTTTCGAATCGCTTCAATTTGGGCTTTTCATCGGTGCTCCTCGCCGATACGTCAAACTACCGGGAAATGGTCATCGTGAGTCGCTGCGGGGATCCACGCCCGCGCAATTATTCTTTCAATTGATTCTATGAGACCCGGTGAACCAATCGTGAAAAGAGGAAAAGGACAAGAGCTTGTCTCGATGGTAAATTGTAATTACTGAAATTACCCGTTGTTCCCTTCGTCGTGCCCTTTGGTACACGTCGACGTGTGCGACTCGGTCTACTTTGATTCGACAGGATGGTGGTTCGTTTTAAATTTCGTCTCGCCTTGCACCGAACATCTGCTTCTCCGAGCAGTTATTTGCATCTGGTGCCAACTTATGTTCCACAACTAACGAAACTGCACGTCGCGTGAGTCTACAATGTAATACGTATTATATGGCCGACACGAAGTTTCACGTGAACGTGATATTTTTGAGGATGTATAGAACAGAGGCAATAGAGGGAAGAATAAAAGAAGGACGGTGAAAGATCGCATTGAACAGGACGATTCCGATATGATGGATAACTAGGTCGACTATCACCACGTGAAATCTCGGTAATTTTTGATCTAATTCGAAACCAATCGGAAAGAATTCACAGTACCTTCAGCAGTGTTCGCTTAATGAACTTTGCATGCTCAATTTAATCGGCGTAATTGCCTTGCATAACTTTCGTTCTGATTTCTAAGAGCACGCGATTTGCTATTCGTCGGCGGTCTTCATTGATAGCGAGAGAAAGAAAAAAGCTACTCGTTAATGATCATAACACTACCTCCTCTGTCCGACATTTAATTAACTTCGTTTCGCTGTACTAAGAAACGAAACTGTGGCCCATCTATATTGCATCGAGAGCTAAACGTGTCTTTGAAAAACCATTTTCCCGGAAGTGAGTGATCTTAATCGGCTGCTAATTAAAGGTTAACTGTACATATTTTCTCTTAAGACAGCACGCGATTCAACGTTGCGAATTATTAACGAAACTTACAAAATCGACGTTTCATACGTTACCATAATATTTAACCCGGCTTAAGTTTTATGTCCAGTTCCCGGTAATAAATTGGATAAAAAGGACATCAATTATTGGTCGTCTCGTGGGCACATAATAGTTCGTTCACCTCGAGATAATTCGATGAACTTGTGGCGACCTCTATGCAGCGACGCAAATGCATATGTTCTGCTTTCTATTAGTATTTTTCTTCCTTCTTCCAATTTTTCTCACGTTTGAAGATATAGTACGTATAGCGAAATGAATCACGAAGTCTGCAAGAGAAAATCATTTTTATGAAGTTCAATGTATGAATCACGATATGATAAAGAAGTTTCTCCTAACTGGGAGAAACAGATATATTCGTATAGGGGCAGAGCAATGTCATAAGCTGCTTAGGTTATCGATTAAGATTAATACGTACCTCGAACTTGGATCAAATAATAAAAATAGTCGAAGCTGCATGTAAGAAGCTTAAAAAAAAAATTTGGTTATCGTGTCACCGCTTTTCCTGGATTCATTCCAAATCTTGGCTAATCTATGCAGAGTTGCACACCATTCACGCATAGAGTCCCTGTTCACTTTACCCTGCATCCTTGAGAGGAGTGCGTGTACGTAGCACACGCGTCGAACGTTTATCGTTGTCGTGCTTGAAATTATTTATCAGTGCGAATGGCGAATGTGCCGCGTTGTATACGAAAAATATATGTACGATGCATTATTTATCAACTACCTGCATACCGACGAAATTATGCTGCGTCCAATGTGTTAAGTACGTATTTATGCATTTACGCACGATAAATTTATACGTTTCGTATTGATTCTGTAACAGTATCGGGCGAAACGCTAATTACGGTATTTGTTATAGGACGTTTTTCTTACGTATCGTAAGCATTGTTTAAATATATCCTAGGGGATAAAATTCGCACGGTCGGTGTTGGTAGCGATAAAATTAAAATGAATTCTTTATCATTTTTCTTCTGAATGTTATCGTATAAATTTTTACCCCATCGTAGATTAGAAATGTTCATTTTCCGCTACTATTCCGCTTGTGTATTTATTTCCACGTTTAGCCAATTTATTTGTTATATGATACGTATACAGTCCTTATAGCTGATAAAATTATTTATATTACATGTATCTTTGTTATCCATTTTTCGTATAAATATAATTTCAAGGCTTAGGTCGGTGTATTTGAGTATTTCCCTTGTGTAGGTGTTCTGTGCATTATTATTATTTAATATTGCTTCGTATATCTCATATTATTGTTACTATACTTCATAAATCGAAAGGCAAATTATTTTTTAATAAAATTCCACTTTCTTACCTGAAATTGCAGTTTGTATCGGTCCATTCTACAGTCATCCGAAATGAATTTTACAATGATAAAAGTTCGTGTGTATAAAATAAATCCATGGACAATAGCGTCCCGAAAATATGGCGCCAAACAGACGCCAACTTCAAAACTCGGCGCAGACGCACTGGCAGGGGGCCCATCGATTGTAAACAAAACTGGAAGCGACCGCGTGGTTTGGATCAGTGAGGCGACGACTCTCGCGGTCGAAGGAGGTAGTGGAGGTGTTTTTTCCACTTTTCCACATCTTCAGGTTCGATTGGAGGATTCGCAGGTTCGCACAGTTAATTCTCCAGCAGTATCTTCTAAAGAAGAGACGAGAAGAACGTGTCGAGCTATTGACAAAGCGATTTCACTTGGCATTCGGTGACCGAGGTTTGAAGGGAATTGGAAAGCACAATTTCGTCGACAGTCGGTCAAATCGTTTAGGATAGTCAGTCGATGAGGCACAAGTTGAATGCGCAAAGATCTGTGTAATTGTCTTCTTACCGCCCAACGAATGACGAAGAGTGCTCCAACTGGCGTCTCCTGGATGGATCTCTGAAGTTCGGTTGCACCCTTCCACTTTCTTCACTGGTAAAATTTTTCGATGTTACTTTCGACCCGAAGGGCTGACGAGAAGATAACTAATCTAGGCGTAGCAACTGGTTTCACAGAGAATTATTTCGGTTGTCCTGCTTGATCGACGAACGCGACTCGTCGGACCGCTGTGTCGGCTGTGGCCCGCTGCACATGCAGCCTGACTTCAATAAGGGCCCGGGACTGCAGGTAGTCTTACAAAAGGGTCCAGCTACAACGTTGTCAAGTTTCATGAGAAACTAGAGGCGGTGACCTGTGAAACAGCAACAGCGCCTGTTGAGAAATAAGAGGGCGATACGATAATAGAGTACCAAAGGTACACGATAACTGCATCGGTACACACGCTGAAGATCAACAAAACAGCCTAGGAAATTGTCGTCGCGGAATAATGCTTTAGCGAGGAAAATTTCGAGTCGATGTATCTGCGGTAGTCGCCATTTGCATAGAGGAAAAGGAAAGATAGGCGAGCACCGTGAGAATCGACGATCGCTGGAGATCAGCGTGGATTAGAGTGAACGATCCATATAAACAATGAGGTCTCTGAATCGTTGCATCGTCGATTGTGTCTTCGAGACTTCCGTTTGAGACAGGCCGCGAATCGATTCAGATACGAACATTACTCGGCTGCGATTTAGATACAATACACACGTGGAATTATCGATCGACGTTTTATACGAACTGTAAAACACGAGAGCCCTGAAAAATGTCGCTTACCTCGATGGAGGTTTGGAACGAAACCTTGTCGATGATGAATTCGACGATGAACTCGACCCTAATGGCACCCAGCGTAGTTCTGAACCCGACAAAACGGCACGTGACTTTCGCCTCTCAGGTGGTGCTCACCCTTGTGTATATAACCGGCGTGATCGGCAACGTGTCGGCTCTAGTCATTCTTTTTCATCGAGATAAGGTAATAACGCTTTCATTGCACATTACGATTAACTAACTGGTCGGGATAGTTAGAACAGTCAGCTTTGGAACAAATTCGAATGATATATAAACTTGTCGATAATTTCTGCTTGATAATAAGATAAACCAGAGAAACTATGTCTAGTTATAGTCATTATCATGGGATAATATATCGAGGTTTTCCAAGAAACATAATTGATTGTCGATAGTAATCGCTGCAGATACCGTTATCTGCACCTCCCGGCAAATATTTATGCATGAAAATGAAATAGCATACGATCTAATGAGTATTAGATGCAATTGGTCTGAGAAGAACTTGAGGACAAAAAGTAACTACGAATTAAACGTATCAGAGAGCAAGAAATATTGGAAGATATTCTCGGAATAATTATAATAACTGCTTGGTAATTGGGATTATCGTTAAGTAATCGAATTAAACTGTTGCAGAGGAGAAATCGAAAACACTTGCTGATGCTACGCTGCTTGGCGATCAACGATCTTGTCGCATTGTTAGGGATGTTGGTGCAGATGTATATCACGATCTATGTGGGCAGCGTGATGTCCACGAGAGGATTTTGTTCCCTTCGTATCGTATGGAGGCTCTTTGGTTTGTTCAGTGGTTGCGTAGCCATCGTGATGGCAGCTGAAAGGTGGCTAGCCTTGACCAGGCCCTTCGTTTATCAGAAGGTAAGTCAAGATCCTTGATAAACCTTTTCAAATGACCGACCAGCATTGACTTTGGTATTGACAGAGGCTTATCGTTCGACTTTCCCTCTATCTCATATTCTTCTCTTCGTCGTTAAGTCTCGGTTGACACTCTCGAACTATTTGGTGCCAGATCCCCGGTTGCATAGGATTAGTAATATCGTCTCGATTGTATTCAAATATTACCAGAGGACAACGTACACGCATGATACGAAGGGTCAAGGTAAATGCTTAGACGAAAAAAGGTTTTGTTTTTCCCAGTTGGCCATTGATATTCAAGATAGCTTGTTCTCGCGTTGAACGTGAACCCGCAGGAGGCGCCAAGCTCTTTTTACAGCCATTGCAGACAGATAAATACTACGATCTTGGAAATGTTCGAGTTCTCGCAACTGGACAAGTTTTTCTAACGAATTGCCAATTTTCTGCCAGTCTTGGACTTATCTGAATAGTAATTATTAATTAATTTACACGGTCGATATCTCCACGAATTTTCTCAATGTTCTTTCATGAAATTTTGAAAGATATTTCGAGTATACCAGTCGATAGCAAACAGTCGATAGATCACACGATTTGATAAAGAAACTACCGATTGTAAGGGAAAGTATCTAAATCAGATAACAGATGGTTGCACACAAAATAGTTTTTGACACTGCAATCTGTAAACGAAGCCGAGGGGCAAAATCGGTCGAGGAACAATTTATTACCAGAAATATTACTAGGATTGTTATTCATAGGACTAGTTGGAACTTTCATGCGTTGTAGAGATAAACGGGAGAAAAATACCATAGTAACGTAGACGCACCAGCCTCATAGGTTTTATCTCCACGTGATAAGGGTCACGTTACATAGAGCATACTCGAAGCATGGACCTGACCCATTTTTCAATAGACACCATTGGCTAGAATTGGTGTGAATATCAACTGTAAATGACAGTGCTGCTTAATGTCTTATTGACATTGTTATAACTCGTGCGCTATTGTACCAAAATGTTTACGCGTGGTTATTAATGGAGAACGTGTCGTCAAACTTTTCAAGCTCGTCGCTATTACATACGCTGCGATACTTCTGCGATATTGAAAATTTATATCTTACAAGAATTTATATCCTCCTCGTATCTTTTTCTGAAAATCTATATCTTTCTTTTTATAGATTAAAAACGAATAAAAATTGCTATCTGTGTAAGTACAACTTCGTCTTTATATTATCACTTAAGGAAGTGGACTCTAAAAAATTCAGTCGTAAGAACTGATTAGAACTGTGAGGTTACTCATTGGAAATATTGAATCGGTATTTCTGACTGCGGCTCTTTCATCAATATGAATAAGCGCAAATATTTTTCGATAAGAAAGTCTGAAAAATGATATAAGCTATTTTCTTACTGGGAAGCAACGCTATCATTAGCCCCTTTTATTCCGAAGTACCGATCATTGAATTAGTACGTGCTTGGTTAACAGAATCGACGATAGGGGAGACATTCGCATTGAAATTCTTGGGAACCGCAAGTCGTTGTATCTACGCTATCAGGATAGACAGCACGCGAATATTAACACCGTCACTTTGATCCAACGATCTGTTCGAATCAATCTACGACCACTTAAAACGCAGCGGAAACAATTATTTAACAGGGTACGAAGCAAGTGCTTCTAATGCATTCGGTTTACCAAAATGTACACCCTGCTTCCTTCTGGCGTTATTCTATTAGGTCCTGTGGGTGAAAGAATGAGAAGAGAGTCCTAAAAGGAATGGAATAAGAGGAATGCAACAATGAAATAAGAAAAATTTATTTTTGTAGATAAATTTAAAAACGATCATTTGGTTTAGCCTAATCACGGTGTGTTTAATATTAAATCTTCGCTTATTCTTTAAACGAAATTTTACCTGTAGCGCCATGCTTGTAACAAATTATCTGCAGACTTAAAAAATAGAATTTTTGAACGATATTTCGCTATTTTTTGGTACAAACTCGGGATTGTATGAATTACAGAACCATGATTAAAGGTCATGGGTCAGTGAAGGCGCGCGGATGTTGAGTTTCCCACGATAATGATAACAAGTGATAGCTTTGGACAGGCATTAAACTATTTCTGAGAAAATGGAGGAACTACGTGACCATGGACAGCTAATTATTTCGCGTCTAACAAACATCTAACAGACTCAGACATTTATTTTCGTGCTGATACCATGATCACGTTCGGTCTGGGAGTGAAACATGTGCTCCTTATCGTCGTTGAATACAATTGAACTCGTTGCGTCGCGGTGAAAAATTCGTGACCCATATTGTGACCCAAATATGGCCACGCGCCTATGCTGTTTTCAATCATTACGTGTCGTTCATTCAATGCTTCACGCTAGGTATTTAAATATCTTCGATGTCTTCGTACATTGTTTGATTTTTGACGCGGCAATCGGTGAATTTCACTGGCCTCGATTTCAATTAAGCGTTGAGAAACTTTGACGATGAGCCTTCCTCTTCCGGATTATACTTTTCGATTAAAATTTGCACAAATGGTACACAATTCCGTTGTTCACATAGGGAAATATTTCTGTGATATTTGTTTTAATAATAATCATAAATATTCAATTTTTAGACATCGTTGTATAATAAATATTTAAAAATAATAAAATATCGATTTTATCTAAGCGTAATGAAAGTGATAATGAAAGTACACTAATTTTACTACTCTCGAATCTCGATTTCTTCAGCACGTATCTTTACTTGGGGCAGACAGCGGATTCAGGGTCAGTGAAATTAATGTAAACCACACTTCTGCACTGTATGGTCATTCACTGAGTCTCTATCCTTCTTCTGGAGATACGTGTATTTACGCACGTATAGAGTCCGTTAAAAACTTGGAAGCATATGAGGTTCTGATAGAATATCGTCTATTAATGTCAAATTACATCTCCATGAATTATGTGCCTCTTTCGTTATCTTTATTGCGATGTACGTTTACACTCATATTCGATATTCTCGTTAAAGCTCTATATGGCTATATTGTAGCTGTCAGATGACAATTGAAATAATCTCCACGAACGACGATCGCTTATCGAATGTCATGCAAGTTGCATGCTTGCAACTTTTAATTAATTTGAAAGAACGTGCTGTCACCTTGTCCAATTTTCTATTAATACCTCGACCACACGGTGCTAGCATTTTCTTCAAAGGCATGGAAGGAAAGTTATAACAAACTCCATAATAGAACTTTGTCCACTTTATGACACATACATATGTCACACGTCCGTTCTAACGAAGCAACGTCAAAAATAGGCCACAATCAGGCTGTCAATTCACAGCTGATTGGAAGGAAAGTTAGAAAATCCAGTTTACTTGTTAGGAACCACCCCAGGGAACTCTTCGAATACCCCCAATGTGCTATAAATTTGTAATATGATAGATCTCACCTTCGCTTTGGTCGCGTTGGGGCAGCCTCAAGGATATAGAAGCAGGGAATGAAACGGATGATTATAAAGTCCACGAACCACGGATTATTTCAGATTAATAGCATCTGGATGAACGAGGATTATCTATTTCTATCCAACTTCTTCAACATAGTCCATACATTCACTTTTATATACTAAATGGTTTTTCATTCGGAAAAATAGCTTTGATAATACTTCTGCGGTACTTTAACGACATTTCATTGGTACTTCGATGACACTACGACAATGTTTCCACGATAACTTCGATAAAAATAAAGAAAAGGAAGATTCGACGGACTCAGCCAAAGTAAACTGGATCAATGATTAAGCAACGCGTAAAATTATCTTTCGATAATTTTATACGAAACCCATTTCCGTGGTTATAGCTCGTGCCCAACGTCCATCATCGCGTGTACGTGAAAACAGTGTTCACGAATCGACGACGAGTGATTCACGGTGTGAGAATGCATTTTCGCGTGAAATCAGGACCAATGTTTCATTTTTCGCTTCTAATGCCGAACGAAAATCGAACGAGCTAACGATTGAAAAATAGCACCCATTCTATCGCTTTTCCACGAAATCTGGTTATATAAGACGAGATTCGGAGCTTCTTAAGTGCCTCGCGGAATGAATTTTCGAGGCACTCATAGTCGGTAATGAAAAGTTAGGAGATCGGTCGAAAATTCGAGTCGTGGTCCATACGAGTCTATGACGTACGAAATTTTTCCTCGTCAGACGTTTCTCATGGATATTCTTGGGACCAATTAGCGAAAGATGGAAAACGAGAGTTGTGCTAAGTCGGTGGTGTTTCAAGCACATGCAAAGGAATAGTTATTCTTCGTTTAAATTCATGCAAAACTTAACGTGAATGGTACCTAAATGGTACCTAGATAAATGGAAATTTAAAGCTTCACTGGAAATTTATTTTTTAATTTTCTTCGGGATAATATTGTAATATAAAGGTTACTAGTTCTCTTGTTCAATTGCATTGCATAGAGAATCCATTAACGTCACAGTGGGTAACCTTGTCTTATATTGTGTTCGATAATCGTAATTGATCGCGAATAGTGTTACATTATGTTTAAGTGACATGATATTGTTTTGTAACAATTTCAATCGCTAATATTCTTAGTTTGCTGATTGAGACGAAGAGAATAATCGACGAAGTAGAATTTTGTAATAAGTTTATTATCGATTAGATAGAAAAAGGATTTAGAAATTAGAATACCATCTTCATAATTTATCGAACGATAAAATGTCATATATTTATTTTATTTATCAATGAACAAGTTTAGTGTAGATAGCTCTATGTAAACAGTATTATTTCTTTCTGAAAGGTATTTACGATTATGCTCCATCGATGATCGTTGCTTGTACCGAAATGATGCAGACAACTTAGATATCGTGTAAGGAGATGCGAAAACATGACTATAGAAATTTGTTTCCCGTTGTAAAGCAAATATAAGCAATGTTTCGCTTATCTTCTTCCTGTCAGTGAAATTAAGAAACAAATTATTATCTTGCATTCTTTGATTTTATTAGGAAATAGAACATTAGGATTACATATCAGAGAATTCGTTAGTTCGTTAATGCATAGGGCAAAGTTACTTTCAGATGGAGAAAGTTAAGGAATTACTATTTTTTAATTTTCTTGCTAGATTATTAATTTTGGAATAATATTTTCCATGAAATTATACTTTAATCGAAGATTATTCCTTTAGCAAAATTTTCCGTAAATTTATTTATATTTCTTTATCACAAAATTATTTTTAAATAGCTATCTACATTTCCATTGATATTATCTCAATAATGAAGGAGGAAATTGTAGAAATAGTTGCAATTATGAATATTTGTATTCTAAATATTGTGAAATGATTTAGATTAAAATTTATAATAATATCCTAGTATCCCAAACATATCATAAATAATTCTTGGCATTCGTAAACGTTGCATCACACAAGGAAGAAATGATTCAATCTCCGTCGTCATTTATATCTCAGGCTTAACACTTGTAACATCAAGCTTCCCGATTTCGGCTCCCCTTAAACAACGCCTCCTTTGATAGGAAGAGCAATAATGCGATTTGTTGACCATAGCTACTCGTCTATCAGATTCAAGGTTTCTAGGTTACTTTAGAGCACCCAATGGTGTACCAAAATGTCAGAAGCCTGTGCGTCACAATTAATAGGAGTATCAACGTGTCTAGGGTTCACTGATCCATATGTGGTCCAGCGTCACAAATCCACTGATCCACCAGTGATTCATTAACATTCAAAATCCTAAGTTTTAAACATACGAATGAAGTCCCGTTTTCGAAACAAGTCAAAATTGTCAAGTCAAGTACAAAAATATTTCAATTATGATCACCGAAATATTCTGGTTTTCGACTATGGACGTGTTAGGCGAAACATATAGTTATTACACGGTCGTGAAGTCACGAAATTACTTTTCGAAAGGTAACATGTCCGAAAAGAGAGGTACAATAAAAGAAGCATGGTTGATGGCAGCAATTATGAAAGTTTCCTCCAGTTTCCCCTAGTTTTCTCTAGTTTTCTCGGCTTGTCTATGTACCATGTACACACATGCTTCCAGTTTCTGTCGTAAAAAGACCTTCTCCCTCGAAAGCACTTAACCACCTCCGTAAAAGAACGACGGAAAATCCTCGATGAAGGTTTCATCCCTTCTCTCATTTCTCAAGGAGCAGACGACGTTTGAGCGATGATGTTCGTATATTTGTTTTAGCCGTAAATATAAAAAAATATGACACGAAAAATATGTTACTCGCCAAGTTTCCCTTCGTACTCGAGTGAAATATATAAAAGTTTAGGTTAGAATAATCGTAGATCATTTTAATTAAATAATACCAAGGGACAATGAGTAGACTAATCGATTGTATACAGAAACTTGAAATATTATATGACGCGAAGATACGTTCTAGAATGTTAGCATAATCTTCAGATTTACAGTGGCTAATTCTCCGAAAGAAGTTAGTTAATGGGAATTCATAAAGTTTTAGGGTGAAATTTGGAAGTTTAAGGTATCAAAACCCACGTGAGTCTTCTTTATGCTCTCCCGCTTTACTTCTACCTTCTCAGATAAGACAGTCCAGAAATTGAAGTACCCGATTCGATCAGATAAAATTGAACGTTGGGGTAATCCTACGTGATGAAAAACCCTCGGGATTCCGGTTCAATTTCAATAAAAATGTCCTGTATCCTGCCGAAAGTTTTCGTCCAACCACACACACGCTATTTTACCGATACTTGTATCACAGGCTCACGAATTTGCCCTGATATTTAAGGTTCCGCACTCCTCTGCCAAGCAGAATGTTATCTTTCTACTTGTTCGTGATTCGTCGTTTGGTGGTCTATTATTATAAACCAAACACCTATATTATCGTGTCAAAACAGTTCCATTTCCCGTGAGCCTTTGCTCGCATAAATCCCAGAAGCAGCATGTTCCACGAATAACTACTCTTACAATTAGACGTGACATGTCAGAACGATATAGTATTCCGTTCTGCAAATAGCTAGTCTTCCTTTGTTTGGGTTTCGAAAGTTTGAACGGGAATCGTGTATTGAACACCGAAAAAACGATATCACAGTTCGATCACGAATTCCTTTTCCGCATTTTCCCTGTCCCTAAAATAATGGCGTCTAAAATAAGATTTAAGATCATCAACAAGGTCTGAGGCTCTCGAGTAGCCCTAGAAGTACAGTGACGCAGATCAGAAGTTCGCCTATTTTAAGTTGCATGAGTCCGAGACGAAAACAAAAACTTCTATATATTTGCTCGTCATTCACAGGATTTCACTTGGCACATAGGAGAGGACGTCGAACGTTTATGAAACACCCATGGTCCTTCCCTCGGTGTTCTTCTATTTACCGATTACTCGGCGTAACAGCCGTTGATGGTCCATTAGAATCGAATCGATATTCTTCGATTGCTTTTCGCCACGCGTCGTCAGCCAGGTTCGTTGACTTTGCGTCGCGTGGTTGGGCAATGATCGATGCGATTGTAGGTGTCGAAATGGGACACGTGGTCGAATGTATTCGGATGGAACTGGTGTAGCTATTTGTTCTCTACATTTGTTTTCCTATCGACAAGATGACACAATGCGATGGTGATGAAGAATCGGAGGACTAGGACGTTAGGGATCACCTGTTGGTCTGCGCTAGCTTTCTCGCGTAGAGCGTAAATTTTATAGGAGTATAGCGCGTGTTGAAATCGCCTGTTCCGTGGACGAAAAAATATTCCCTGATACTGGTACTACTCAATCTGTGACACGCATGTGTTCTCCAGCAGGTGACGTACCCGGTAATTGTACGTTGCATGCTAGTACTCTGGCTGGTAGCTCTGGCGTTGACAAGCCTGCCGCTTATGGGTTTTGGCGTGTACTACAAAGGTGAACAATGCGTTCGATACAGAGAAGCCACCGAGCCGGCTGATATTGCCTACGCCTACGTCTGGTTCTTTTTCGGTGAGTATGGCATGTTATCGCGACCGATAAATCCTTGGACGTGTTTCGATTCTGACATGACAACTTAATGAGCCGAGAGCTGGGTGATTCAAACCCTATTCGTATAAAATCGATCGTTTGGTAGAAAATAATACAGAACAATCTATGTGTAAATTAATTTTTTCATTTATTCGCTATTTCATTAGTTGGATTTAATGATGCAACATTAGTACAATTACTATTTCAAATAAGAAATTCATATATCTTGGTTATAATAATCTGTCATAAAAGGAAGCAAAGTTTGTAAATTTTGAACAATTTCAGAATTATTTCTATAGTAATTTTTTCGTCAAAAATTGAATCGTTCCTTTGAATGGCAGGTACGGTCCTCTGCCTGTCGATAGTCTGGTGCAACTTAGCTGTATCTAGAGCACTGAGCAGGCTAAGTCGCAAAGCTGGCGTTCTCCGGCGGGTAACGAGATCTTCCTCAAGAGCGAAACCACTTTTGACAGTGACGGGGCCAGCACCGGAAATCGTCACCACCGCCGAGGAAAGGGCATTCGCAAGATTGATGGCCGTACTATCAATATCGTTTGTTGTCTGTTGGATGCCACAAATGGTAAGCAATCGATCGTGGAAGTAATTGATTCAATTAATTCTCTCCCGGCGGAACGCCCTGGCCAATTAAACGATGCCTGCGTTTTTTTGGCAAGCTAATTAGAATTCATAAAATGCGCCGC
Organism: Eufriesea mexicana; assembly: GCF_001483705.2. NCBI lineage: Eukaryota > Metazoa > Arthropoda > Insecta > Hymenoptera > Apidae > Eufriesea > Eufriesea mexicana. The sequence goes on along the minus strand of NW_016909254.1, from coordinate 779,256 downwards.
TTCGGGTTCTTCCGCTTTCGGACACTTTGGATACAGACGACCCGTTAGATAGGATTCGCAGCTGTCTAGATACTAGAGAATATATCTGCATATATATAGTATATATTTATTATAATATATCGTGTAACAAATGAATTAGATCTTTACACAAGTTGACATTACATTCACAAAAATTAAAAACCAGCGTTTGGTAATTTTAATTTTTTAAATAATTATTTTACAATTTCACTAATTAATTTTATGTAAAATGAAGCAATAGTCCATTTTACTTTATTTTCCGCGTAAATTTATACAGTGTTAAACTGATTTTTAGCTGCTTTCACTTCTTCGATTTTGCAAGCTTTTATGTAACGCTGCAAGATTTTAAAGGACTTCTTACGAAATTTATATACATATGAAAATATCAACCGGTGTTTATATCGATTTGCTCATGTTTCTTCAAAAGATTGATTTATGTTCCCTCAAATGCGACATCGGCGACTGAATCGTAGTTAATTTCTTGATCCGTGCATTCCTTCATCTCGTTGTAATTTTGACTCATCATCGATGGTATATTTTACCAACGAACCGCGCGAAAGGGAAGTCTCTACGAAAGAGTTTCCGGTTACTCTCATTTATGGAGGCAAATGGCGTTTACGTGACGCGTTTGCCGAAGATACATTCGTCGGTAGTATTTGCTCCTACGCCGTCGAAACATCGATAAAATTTGCGCTCGTGTCGGCCGTGACGGGACTTTAAAAGCGAATCAACATTTCTCATTCTACACCATGTATCTTCCCTAAAGTACCCATCTAACTATTCCTCACCATACATCGAACGAAGCTTAATTCAATTTCACCGCTACGAAACCCAATGTAATCGATATTACATCAATTAACGAGTAATTACTTTTCCTCGAAATAAAAATGGATATTTTTCCGCGAAGAAAATATCTTCGACTAATTTTACCACCTCGATGTCTAGATGATTATGTCGTAGTATTTCGCGAACAGAAGTCACTCTCATTGGCACAAACGCGGAAGTAACGCGAATTCGGGAATCAGGGTAGGAAATTCCATGTCGCTGCGAAGAAATCGATGTCATCGCTCGGAGCTTTCGCATTCCTGAATTTTTAATTCAATGTAATCACGGTGTATCCTGCCGGCAAGAATACAATCGCATCGAACAATGCACTCGGTGGTACGGTGATTGCATACTCACGAGCATTAAATGTTTCCATCTCCTTATCCGCACAGCATCTTATTCCACTCTGTCGTCCTCGCGAGACTCTCAGGTTCTCCTCGAGTCCAGCCCGATCCATCGATCCTCTCGTCGAGCTTGTTTCTCGAGCTTGCATGGAATTGCTCGTTCTCGATCCTCGGGCGGCTCCAAGGTGGCGGATGAAAATAATGGAACGATTTGCTCGCGCAAAATTGCCAACGTGACGCATTTCCGCCGCCAGGGACGAAGGTTAAACTCGACGATTCGGTTTGGAATATCCTCACGTACGATCGATCGCGACGTTCGCGAACGATCGATCTTTTGTAACGCGTCGATGTTGGCTTTGCGATCGAAGCCGGATGTGAAAAGATTTAGATAAACGACGAGGCAAATTTTCCACGTCTATCGTCGTAGACAGTGTATTTCTGACGTTCACCCTAACCGCGTGGGTTCTTGTTGATTCTATCGTGAACTATGTTGCTTGTCACTCTACGCTGTTTTTAGCGATCTTACGATTAACTCGAGATATAATTATGCAGGATTATTGCTAGATTAATCCTATGCTGACAGAGATCTGCGCGTCTGATAAACAACCACTCCTTTTTAATAACAAAGCAGGTTTATTTAAACTAAAATATTACACTAAGTTCCTCTCAACTCTAACTCTCAAGCACACGATTCTCTACTCACTACGTCTCGACTATACGCATTCTGACTAGCACGCGCCCTTGCACTCTTATTTAAAGTCTAACACTCTCTCTTTTCATACGTAAGCTCTCTTCGTTGATCGCTCATTTCCCAGGCGACCTAGCCCTTGATGGGCCAGGTACTTCAGACACTCGGACGCATTCCTAGACTTTCGTTCATTGCTTGCACTTGACCCGGTCATAAATATCTCATCCGTACAATTGCTGCACGTGGTCATCCGTCCGTCCGCGTGCACTCTAGATGATACCCTAAACGCCTAAGCCGAACCCGATATCGCTCTTAATACTGTTTCCTTTGCTAGGGTCCTTCCCAACTCGTAATACCATAATTATGCGACTTGGAATAGTAATTATCGCGTGGAAGCTCGATTTCGATATCGATGAACGCATCGAAACTGATGGCTGACTGATCATATTGATCATTTTATCGGGATAACATCGCTAATAACGCTATTTATATGCAGTGTAAAATCCAGTAGAATTGGAAATTTACTTCTGTGACGCAACACAGGGTGTTGGTTAACAAAATCATCGCTGTTTCTCTAGGTTTCCATCCCATTGGCACAGTTCGCGCTGAAGTTACCTCAGAAGGCACTACTCGCGCGAAAACTGATTCGTATGTTTCACCTGGCTGCCGATGTCCTTCTTTGTATTCACTTCACCCTGGATCCATACATCTACGTACTACTGAGGATGCCACGGCCGAGGTTCCGCCTTCTGAAACCCCTCTGCAAGATCTGTTGGCCAGCCAGAAGCCGATCGAGCTCGTTCACTGGTGAGTCTCGTCAATCCGACACGCAAATTAGGTATTTAGAGGACATGGGATCAATTAGTCACGCAAGTGGGACCGATATTGTAGAGATTTGACGTATTCTACGGAAGGATTATTTATTTTTATACATTGTATTTTAATATTTAGCAGTACTTTACTAATGATGATATTTATACTGTCACAAATATAATGTCTTAACAGGTTTTGCATTTTTAAATAAATAGGAGACACCACTCGTCGCAATTGCGTGACTTATTTATTGTAGCGTATAATTGAACCTATCCAATTAACCAGTGTCTCACTGTTAAGAGTTTCAACAACTAAAGAATGCGATGGGTGGTTTGTCCATGTATTTTTCGTTCTCGAGACGTAACTTAACATCCACTGCTGAGCCTGTTTGTCTTAAAAAGGTTTCCCCGTGACACGTTTAACGAGAAATTAAAAGGTCCATAAAGAAGACCCACGGGGAACGCCCTACGGGTCTATCTCTCGATCATCTCTTCGTTGCCTCGTAACAAATAGGGCACTCTCACATGAGCTTCAAATTGAAATTGAATCGATCCTTAAAGACGACTCGAACAATCGAATTAGCATTCATCTAAAATTATTTGTATCTTCACGTAACAAATCCCTATTATTTCCTAATCAGTGTTGTAACTCACGCTATAATCTCTTAATCGGTTGCATTCCTTGATCTAATCAGTGTAATCTTTTATAATCTACTCCATGATTTCATAACCTAGTCATTCATAGTTTACTGTAATTTATTATACTTTTCCTTGCAAGAAGTTTTTCAAAAACAGTAACTGGAAACGAACTGGAAACTGTTGTATGTTAGAGAAACGGAAGAGGGGAATCCTGGTTTCTATATTTCTAAGATATCTATGGTAGCTCAAAGGTTTGGGATTATCTCTAATATTTCAAATTTATGAAATTTCTTATTTCATAAATATCACGTCTCTTTTTCTATTTCTAGAGACATTCGCCTCTAAATATTATAGACTACTATTTTTCAATTTCTTATCCTTGTTAAATAATCATCCATTTTCATTTTCCCATTACCATTTTGAATTATGCATCGTTATAAATAGTACCATTAAAACAGTTCAAGTAAATACAAACTAAAAATTCTAATGGAATCTTTTCCTCAGTTAAAATGAATAATTTAAAAGAAAAATTTAAAATTAAATTAAATCAAAAATAAAACAAATTCGTAACTTCTCCATTAAGAAATCCACAGTTCCATGTCCACTGTCTAAGCGATCCCAAACCTTTGAGCAATGGCGTAATTACTTTAGCAGTCAGTTGCTCGTTATTATAGCTGATCAACAACTTTTGACAGGAGTAGTATCCTCCTATCAGTTTAGGTTGATGTTGATGATCCACACGATTGAAATGGACTCTCTAACACCTGACAGGTACCACAGACCACCAGGGGAGCAGTGGTGATCCGTCGACCCCGATTACCGAGGCACCCTCCACACCCGTCAGCGAGGAACACGATCCTCATTTTGTGGCGGTGTCGGTCTGAGACAGGCTTCAGCGAACGATCTTCCAGAAACGGCTCAAGAGTCACGATGTCAGCCAGGTTTGAGCTGCACACTCTTCGAGAACGTTGGAAGATCTTCGCTTGGTAAACACACGAGTAATCGCGCTGCGAAGTTTCATCGAATCACAAATGACTGGCAGAGACCCATTGCCTTGACGTCTCGTTAATTGGTCGAACTATCGAAATTTCGACGAAATTTTAACTTATCCTGGCTGATGATAATTAGGAAGATATTCGAGACAGTTTCCAGACTGTTGTCCAAGTATTTCAAGCGGAATGGGTTCAGTGTGGAACCGCTTCCCTTTGGGGAATCTTCAAGATGACGCAGTGAGTCGTTGAGGAACAAATCAGGTGCGTTGAGATCGATACCTCGCTGATCCCTTCGTGTACAATTTGCATCGAATGCTCGTGTTTCTTCTGTTTAGTTTCTGCGTTACTGTACATTGTTCATTTTATGGATAATTTTAATCGCTGTAATATTCGGGTATTTTAATATTCCTCCGATCGATTTAGTTTTTCCCCCAAAAAAGTACCGTACTTGATGTCGAAGGTTTTTAATGGGATTGAGTCACGAAATAATGTCAGGAATTGAGGTTCTTACCTCTTTTCTTTTTTTTTCTTTTTTTTATTGCCGAATCGCGTTAAAGAGGTGAGCGAGCAGCATTCCATAAATATTATCGCACGTGGTGCACGTATCGTATTAACGAACATATATTATTTTTCAATTCGTGAAATTTCAAGATGCTATAAAATACCCGGTAAAATCTAGAAGACTCTACTCGTTTGCAGTTTGCAAGTGAGATTGAGTGTCGTTTGTTCGTACGATGTTCTTTTTCGACCGGGTATTTTGCACGAGAGTATAAAAATTGGATGTGAAATTTTTGAAAAATTTTCTGTTTCAAAAAGAGAATGTTTATATATACATATATATATATGAGAGTTTGTATAGGAGTAATATTAGTGCGTTATTATAAGAGGAAAGATAGTTTACGTTATCGAGAAGTACATTTTAAGTAAGTGAACGTAAAATCATGGCAATGCAAATTTCGACACACACACCTCTGTCACAGTTACGTAAATGAATGTCTAGTCAATAAATTAATGCAAGCGTGCAGGAGTTACAGGACGAAAGCAAAGAATGGACATTTACCAAAGTATTCAATGCTAGAGCATATTTTCTTCGTACAATGTACTTCCTTAAATAGAATTTAAGAGAAAATCACACGTATATATATTTTTTCTTTTTTTTTTTTTAAGTATACACTGACGAAGATACTAATCCTATAGAAATAGATTAATCAAAAGTCTCATACTTAACAGACGTTACCGTAAATTGTCACTTTACCACAGCAGCCGGTGTGATCCATAGTCGTAAATATTCTTCTATTGTATCGATGTAATGATATTAATAAATTTTACTCGTTTTTTTTTTATTTTTATTTTTTTTTTTTTGTTTGATATATCCCAAGGATATCGACGCTATTTTCACCTGTCTGTAAACTTCTCGTCGTGTCAGGCATTAGAAAACTGTAATGGAAATGAATCATCAAATATAAAGATTCGAGTAATCGAACAAATTACAATTCATCGGTCATCCAAGAGCAATTTTCTCTTCGAATCTTCGCCTCTCGGATAATCCATCTGCCACCATTCTCGCTCCAGTGAGGAATAATATTTTTATTCATTTTCTCCGGCCATAAGTGAGGAGGGGAATTAAACGACGCGATGGAATGGTCATTGCTACACGAGAATGCGGGAAACAACGAAATAACGACACCAGTGGGAAGGAAGGAGTACATATAATACAAATATATTTTATACGCAGTTACGTATCTCTTGCTTCTAGACACTTAACAACATTAATCAATAACTTACGGGACGCGATCGTTGCTGAATACATGACACCTTTCTTTTTTTTGTTTTATTGCACACTAGAAATATACCACAGATGCATTCGTACACGGTATCAATCGCGATACGTCTGGCGTACTTTCACGTACCTTAAGTAGCTACAATAAATAATAATTCGACTTTTAACACCACGCTCGTTTCCTGGTTCACTCTCATCGATCAGTGATCCACGTTCGCACGATACCACGCTCGCTACGAGACAAGATAGACGTGGGACGATCGTGACGATATTTCATCGAATTCGTCGGGCATTCCTATTTTTCGCGTTAATTCGCGTTAATCATCGCGAAATGATCGTCCCGTTCATCCTATACACGCGGTCGCACCCTCGCGAAACGATTATCATCGCACCCCATACGACTCGGGCTCCACGTCCCGCACACTCACACGCGTCACAACGACAGACACAACGGATATGATTGCACGCGTCGCCCCGCGATTAAATCGATTTCTTTTAATTCGTTTTAATTCGTTCCGAAAGGCGAACGCAAAGTCAAAGGCAAATATCTATCACACGCGACCCTCTCGTCACCCCTCGTCCCGTTCTCTCCACTCCCACAGGCACTCAATCGACCTCAATCGCACGCAAACACGTATATGCGTCTCGCTACGATAATAGAAATCACACCGATAAACAAAATATAAGCCCCGTACGCGGCCAACAATTTTTGCTAGCGACAGATTGTACCTTGCTTCCGAGCTGGCTAGGCTTGCAAACAGCGATTTATCACACGTACAGGTATGTCGATAATTATGTACACATCGAAAAGGTGTCTCTATCTCTATGATAATCTCAGAGCGAATCGGTGATCGTTTGCATCGGTTCGAGCCGGCCAGGAGGATCGGAGATGAGGATCTCGTTCGCTTCTGACGAAAAGTATCGCGTCGATGTCGTCGATCGAGTAGGTTCGATGGCTGTTTGTACGATTCGAGTTACTTCGTTACTTTGTGCTTCGCACTTCGAGGTTAGTAGAGTCAGTCTTGAATCGTTCGAAGCGTCGCCGGCTCTCCCCTGTTAAACGATGCCACCCTTCGGAGACATTCGTTCCAACAATGTTTCATCTTTTTTCTTTTTTTCCGTTTTTTTTTTTTTTTTTTTTTTTTTTTTTTTTTTTCGTTTTTTTACACATTTTTCCCATTTTTATGTTCTCTTGCATGTGTTATATAATTAGACAACGCATCCATACAATTTCTTTCAATTTTCTGTAATCGAAGGATAACAATTTTTAATTTTCGCAATCGTCAAACGCCGTCGTAAAATCTCAAAGTGCGCGATACTCTGAACACCTAACCTTGGCTTCGTGAGAGATCTAAAGTTCGTGAAACGAATAGAAGAGAAATTTGACAACGAACGTAATCGAACATTTCAAGAAAGAGACACCCGAAGCTGTATAGCGTCCTCGGTTAATAATTCAAACGAATCGGAAAGTGTATAAGACCGTGTACAGTTGAACGACTTCGGTGTCGTGTAACTGATTCTCGAAACTTGCAATTTCGCGCGAAAAGTAACGGTGAATTACGAAAATCAGGGGGCAAAGGGGCGCGAACCATTTGGCACGACTAAGGATCGAAATTCGTATCGTGGAACGACACTTGATCTCGTGTAAGACTATCTGAGGGATCGATATCGATTAATTATTGTCAAATACGCTGTATGTTAATTATGCATGGTCAATATATCCGCGAGTCGTTCGAAGTTGTAAAAAAGTCAGACGAGTCGCTCGAAGTTGAAGCGAATAAAACGCGCGGGAGGTGTATAAAGAGCTTAAGATCTATCCAGAAGTACCCTGAACAGGGAGAAACTATGCGAATTGGCCACTCGAATTTTGTACCATTGATACAGACCGGGGCAACCGAACAATTTTTTCCAAGCGTTACGATTTATCGCGACGAAGCTTCGAGGCGCCATCTTTGATCGTATACCATTTCTTCGCGGATCTTACCACCCTTACATCTTCTTACACCATCTCTCTTACACTTTCAACGATATCTTCCACTCGTAACAACGCCTCCTATCAAATAAAAAAATATGGGAAGACGAAAAATTGTATAAAACGCAACGTCGATTTCGTCCCCCTGTCAACGATTAAAATTTCATCCTATCATCCCCAATTTCTCCCATCGCTGCGGGGGCCAAGTAAGCTATAACTCTTTCGTCCAGCAACCGCTGGACAACGTCGCACTCGTTCAATTCCAAAGAAATTTACTCTTGCCCGATTTTCTTTTAATTTATTTCTTTTAATTTCCCGACAATAATTGGCAATTCTCTGGAATTCCATTTGTGACTAAACACGAACACATTCCGTTACGAACGGTGAATTATTAATAAAACGAAGAAACGATGTTACGCGTCAGTTCTCGAGCATGCTCGCGTCGATCGATGGACAATGATAAATTCGTTTTGGCACTCTAACTCGATTAAGCCCCCTTTTAGCGTTTTAACGTATTTTTAGGCCAGTGTCACGGTTGTGTATAAGCTCGATTCAACGCTCTTCCAGGTATCGTAATTACATTGCTCAAATTCTCAACGTGCGTATTACATCTAAACACAACGAGGATGTACACGCGCGGTTAAATCGATCCGCCCGAAGCACGCGCGTACGTTCCTTCCGCCTGTTCCTCCTTTATTGAACATCGAGGTACATCGACACTAAATTACAATCATGCGACGAATCGTCGCGTGATTCAACATCGAGAAAAACCAACGTCTATTCGGTCCAAGTGCAAAAGTACAAACTCGCGTGGAATCGATTCCCTGAAATCAAGCAGGTTCAAAACGTTGCTATCGGTATTCCGATCGAATGCTGCTCATCGAATTTTGATAAATTCCGATAAATTCCGACGAATTTTTACCCTTTGACCTTTCATGCTGTCTAGCGAAAAGATGGATTCCTCGGGTTTTGACGTTGATTTCAGCGAACCGTTTCCCAGTTCCATCCATAACGATCCAACGAGAGTCGAACAGATTAGTTTAAGGATCTGATCCCGATCAGCGTTAAAACAACGACCAGAGAAAGCTGCCTAGTCCGGTTCCATAGCAGTTTGGAACGCGTGTTTCTTGACACCTTGAAAGTAACGGACCTCCTTTATCCTGCTTTTTATCCACTCGGCCAAAACGAGCCAGAGAACCTTCCCGCGTTCCCTGAAAAATCGTCGGGCGAACACGTCCTGAACAGTCACGATCGGACAATGACGGACCCGACTACGTGTGACTTGCACACGCAACAACGATTCCCACGGCATGTCATGCCGATGCGAGTGAGTTGTGGCCCTTACCTGCAAAATTTCGGCATTTCGTGAGTCAAGCGTGTAGGAATTTCACGGAAGAAATTAATTATTCCGATTTTTATCACGTGTGATCCGAGAATTCTGATAGGATGTAAACTATACTGTCTAATTTGCGTTTTGACTACTTCAATATTAGAGTTATCGAATTAATAAGGCGAAGTGACTGGTTTGAGATTTTATCTTTGCAGTTGCTGAAAATATGCTGCTGCTTTTGGCAAAGTTCATGTTGACTTTTATTCAGACAGAATTATATATAATATTTATTTTCATCATTCCACTTTAATGATTATAGTCTATATGTACATATTATATTTAGGTTCTCATTAAAGATCGGTAGTTCTAGTACTAAATGTGATATAACGTCTGTTAAAGGATCCAGGCCAAGTGTCTTCTATTCTAATTTAAATATATAATTATTCAAAAAATCATTTTTACAGTAAATTCGATAATATGCTATTTTATATCCTGCTTCGCAAAGCTAAAGACTGTTTGAAAATGAAAATTCAGTTAATTCGTAACGAGTACTCACCGAGGGCCCTGCTAGATCAGGTCACACTTTCCAAAGCAGCAGATGATTGGTCGAGTCCTCGCGACCAGCCTGCAGCTCGGCAGATGCCTGTGGACCTCTGAAATCCTCGTAGCCATCTCCGCCTGATATCACCAGAAGTTTCCCGCGATTGATGTTGTTCTGTTGCGTCTTGCTGGACTTCAGAGAGTATCTGTTCACCTTTGGACGCGGATCCGGCTTCGCTGGCGTCGTCGTTTCCACGCATGTGAGGAAACGCACGTGTCCGGTATGTCCATGAGGAATACCTGAAAAAGGCAATAAAAATAACCTCCTTTCCCGGTGTCTCTCGAAACAACGTGCACCAATCTCTCACCGTGCTACAGCAGTTGAGACGGGACAATTTGGCAAATGCAGAATTCAAAAATAAATCACGCGGTCGACCCGAAAAGACTTATCAATCACGATCAATCAAACGTGGATCGAAACGGGAAGCTAACATCTGTTGCCAATCAGCGAGGATCTACGCTCGTTTCCTCGTTTCCTCAACATCTCTGCGAATCGATTTTAACAGTGGACCTTGCATACACTCGTATACATCGCAGACTCGTGCACACGCTAGCGAGGAAGTAAAATTCGAGGAAGACCAAGATACGTATTACTCGATTTGTTTAGAGACAGGTTTCCTCGCAACGGAATATCGCAATTAAATCGCAGCAGAGATTGAAAGTCTGTTTGCCGTGTAGCCACGTCAAAGGCTCCGATTCCCGAGATTTATTAGCCCACGGTTTACGTAGCTGCACGAGCGGATCCAAAAACTTCGCGAATGATTGATCGAACCTGTATCTGGCCGTCGTCGAAGCGGACACCTCGCGAGAAGACACGGGTCCACTCGGTGGCCAGCTTCTAATTATAACGAAAGCAATAAGCCGTGATTATAAACGATCGAACATGACGTCAATACGTACCAGTCACGATCGGCGGTTGGGACATCCTCTGAGTAGATGGCTTTATATGGGGAATTGGCACGGTCAGTAGTACGCCGGCGCTCGTGCCGATCCAAAGCAACTCGTTGCAAGCCAAAAGTGCGGTGACCCTGAGACAGGCGGCCTTGTGTTGTCGTATTATGTCATCGCAACCTGCAGCAAGTTTAAAGCTTCCGTTAAAATAAATACCATATGACGAAGTAGAGAAGTAATTGCTGTGTAAAGATTCTTTAAGTAGCCCAGACCTCTATGGTCTGAAGTTTGCTTTAAAATTATAAAAGTATGGAGTCGAGGAGGGATTCACTGATCCGAATTAAAGAAAGAAAGAAATATATGTTAATCCTGCGGGTGTCGTGATCCTAAGTGTTGTAATGTTTGCAAGAGGATTGACTAGATGCAATTTATAATTATTAAACATAATGTATCACAAATATTCTCTTGATGATGTTAAAATAGAGTAATAACGAGGAAACTATATTAGGATACAAGTAAATCAGAATTCTCAATTGCTGGACATCTGTCACAAGTGATACTGATATACTCGAGACAAAAATTTTCATAAATCATTTTAAATACATATCAAGCGGATCATCCTTTCTTCTTTTGTCTTCCATACATGCCAAAGATTTACTGCATCATATGTCTGCTCAAAAATATATATAAAAGGCTTCTTTACGTATTTATCGGATTCACGAACTTCGCAGGATTAACAAATATATATATATCCAGGATTGTATCTTCCCGTTGTCACATTTTAAATTGATTGTACACTTTGCCCATACTCAAGCAGGCCCAGAAATGGCCGCCGACGAGGAGTACCACTCGGTCCAATTCGTGAAGAACAACCGTTAAGCCTACTAGTGAAACGAATTTTGGAAAGCGGAGCCGCTGAAAGGAATCTGTTGTTCATACATTTAACGGCCCTTCGTCTCAGGTAAGATACCCATTTTATCGTCGGTTATACATTCCCAGGTGCAGGTCCTAACTGAACCTGTGGATCTTTTACGACCCTCAGGTAGATTCGTCTTCCGAACCCAAAAGTCAAGACTAATTCGAGGCTCACGAAGAAAAACGTATTAACTTCTACTATGACTCATTAGCTTTTTAATATTTAGTACAAAGAGGGTAGGATATTGCAGGTATCTTCTGTACCTACGCAAAGGTACACGATGTCAAGATACGTAGAAACTTACTGGTAAGCATTTTGGTGACAGCCGGTGCTATATTGATGTCCGTCAAGCATTCGTAGCTACCAGAGTGGAATAAACGCAACACGGCGCTATTGTGCAAAGAAATCCAGACTCCTAGTCCACCGGAACTTGCCATGCAGGAAACCGACAAGGACGTGTCGTTGCTAACGGCGAACGTGTGTTCCACGTCTAGCGTGTGGGTGTTGAGAATTTTCACCGAATTGTGGCATCCGCACCAAAGTTTCCCGGATACCGGAAGCATTTTCGTCACTGGAGAAGCCACCGTGCCCACCGACACTGATCTCGGGTCTGGGGTGTTCCAACCACCTACTGTGATTAAACGATAACCTTTTACTTTGAAATATTTTTCTCCCAGTTTTAACATTATCGTACAGATATACCAAAGATTTTCTTTACCGGTATTTTCATATATTCTATGAGATTTATTGTATAGTTTTTATTTCAAATTTTATTTCGTTGCTTGTTACACTTGTGGATGTTTTGTCCAACTTATCGTTGAACTAGTACAAAGTTTATTTTTCGTTATGAACTTAGTTAGATAATTAAATGTATAGTATATATAGATACAGTACATACCGTGATCTCGAGCATAGACAGTGATGTCTCCATTAGCAAGCGACACGAACACTTTATTATCCAAGTATCTAAAGTACCGAAGAAAAAGAGAGAGTGAATATACGTAGACTAAAGAAAAAGTGTAATTGATAAATTGTTAAGGAAAAATTTATTATCGACGATTTATTAGACGTCGTTTATTCGGAAAGGATAAAAAGAATTTTCTATTAAGTTTAATAAATGTCTTACATGATGCAGTGCACGCTGCTGTTGTGCTGTATTTTCACTTTGTTCTTTTTTATCCTGATGTTATCGTTGCAATTGTAAACGTGTATGCACCCATCCTCGGTCCCCAGCCACATGGTTGGTTGATTAACGTCCTCTTCCGTCGTAACGTTATCGATACTCGGAACGTCGCCACTCAAAGTCAGGCTACCCGTATCTGCACATGGAATGTCGTCCGAGTCCGAGTAGTCGGAGCTCGAGCAACTGCAAAACAGCTTTCTTAGATTAACGATGAAACGTACTAAATCACGATGTAAAATAATGTACAAGGAGTGTCTCTAAAAACAGGTCTTTCTTTTTAATTGACGCTGCAGAAAAATATATTAATCGAACAAGAAATTCTATTCTAGGAATTTTATAAGGTATAAAATATAAGGTACGGTATAAATATAAATATGAGAAAATTATTAATGCACAGATAATGTAGTTAGAGAATTAAAAAAAGTTTATTTTTACTAATATATTTTTGGCAGCGTCAAATTTGCAAAAAGAACTTATTTCTAGCAAGTGAATATGTGATTTTTAGAATGGGAATATTTTAAACACAGAATAACATAAAGGGCTTTTTATGGTAAAATATTCTATAACAAGAAATCAACCGATAATTGGTACCACTTCAAAATTATGATTGAAATGTAAGAAGTGACGGAATTCCTGGTTAGAATTTTCATTCTCGACATACAGATGTAAAATGAATGAACTCGAGATAATCTCGATTGCAGTTTAACCAACTTGCAGTTATTGTTCGTTATTACGAGTTGACTCCTCGTTATACAACACTATTTCGTTCCGATTCAAACTGTCAGTCAAGAGTATTACCTATCTAACTGTATGTTCCCGCCACTGGCATCGACATCCTGGACCGAGATGCTTATGCCGCTCTTACTGTTCGCGAATGAAATGTTGTTAGTCACGCACGAATTCGATCTAAAATATAATACAAATAAAGTAAGGTCCCTTTCTACTAGCCTACGAAACATTACAAAAAAAAAGGGAAAATTATTCCTTAAAATTTCCTTATCATTTCAACCTCCTTTCTTTCCTTTCAAGGACCTCGCAAAATCATTATGCTTCCCATGTTGCTTGAAACTTTCAGACATACGATTAAATTTCGTTGAAAAGATATTAAGTTGACGATGAAACGTTAATGATAATATCATCAGAGATATTTAGCAAACTTTGTCATCACTTGACAGAAAAATAAGTGTTTCGACACAGCTCAAAACCCACAAAGTGCAATCCTTATTTTAGAATACAATGTTCCATCGATTAACAGGATTTAACACGGTACAGACAAGACATTTTCCCAAAGTCCCACAACCAGCTCACACCCAGAAGCTTCGAGCAACGGAAACCGCAAGAACCCGAGTAGTGAAAGCCCCAGCTCACACCCCTAGCTTAGCCAAACGGAACGGAGTCTCACCTCTGAGTGCACGCCGGGATTCCAGCGACACACAGGATCCTGGCGTTGCAGACTCCGTTGCAAGATGTCACCTGCGGTGGTTCCGGAGTGAGACTCAGCACGCAGACCTGACCCACGTAGCCGTCGCTGTTGCACACCCAAACGTCCCTGGAGCCCTGTCCGTTGGCCAGAGTGGGAGCAGCACAGGTGAACTGCAAGCCAGCCCGAGTCTTTCGAATCGGCAGAGGTCCCACAAACTCTGGGCAGGGCCTCCTATCAGCGGACAACGCTGTAAGTTGAGACACATCGACACAGGTCAGACTGCGAAATGCACGCGTTGTTGTGTGGACCACGGAGTTCACGAGATTCGAGTCAGTCAGGTTCTATCTAACAGGATAGTAACAGGATCTCTAACTGAAAGGATCGCCAGCTCCGTGCACGAAGCTGAGGAAAGAAAACCTTGGAATAGTCCAGAAGAAAGCGTTACTTCTCAACGTGTCTGACTGATCAAACCTCGTGAATTCCAATACAGTCGCGTAGCGACTCACCTAACTTCTGTTTAGCCTCGTTGAAGCTCTCCTCCCAACTGGCCCTTTTGTCCGGCTTCGTGAACATCACGGAAATGTTCTCGATTCCAGCCCTGTAAATACATGAAACCGCTGTCACGCGAGCTGCTAGAAGTCACGTTGCTTATTGGACACAGTTGGATACACGTGGTTCAGAAACGCGAGGCAGGTAAAATGCAAAAATACGCTTATTGTGAGGCTGGACAGCTTTGTGAGCGGCTAATGGGATGGAATGTTGGCGTTCAATAAACTGTCACCATGCAGCTTCGAATGGAGGACTCCTTCGTTGTCCTTTCGGATGGAATTCATTCGCAACGTCGTCGTTTGTTGCGTAAATGACGTTGTGGCGGAGATACGCGCGCGGAGAATGACACGGTGGAATGGGGAAGCGGAGCTCGTTTAATACGAATTGTTGTAAATTATGGAAAAGATTCATGGTCAATGAAAAGAGCTCGTCACGTTGTGCGCTATGGTATCGTTTGCGGTGACCGGAGACAGATGACAGCGAGAAATTTAATGGATCGATTCAAGTATCGGTGGTAAAACTTAACTGTTCAATACGGAGTGTCATTCTGACGTTCAAGGGACATGGCAGAACTCTGTAAGGTTACTTACTGAGTGTTCAGCGTTAATTCCAGGCAGGCCAACTGCGAATGTGCCGCGTTTCTTTCTGCTAATTGCCGTTGCGCCTGACCTAGCAAATCCTTGATAAGATCCTCTAATTGTTGCTTCGCGCCGTGCAGCGTGGATGCCAGCTCCTGAAGCTGAGTCAACGTGGCACAGTCTTCTCGGAGATGGTCTACTTCGCGGGCCATTCGCCTCAAATTTTCATCTTTGGCTATGGAAAGCAACGTTTATTTTTAGTCGGTCGATTAGTCTATTTTCTACTCGGCAGTCTAGAAATTTCTTTCGTGGTACCTTTCATAACTTCTAGGTCGTCCAGCGGTATTCTCATTAACATTTTGTACTTATTTGCTTCCAGTAGGCCAACCAGACTATTTGGACAGGAACTTCTGACAGAGAACGAATGCATATGTAGAAAGCTATAAAATATCGCGTGTATTCGGTTTATATAAAAGAGATTTCTCAGATACTTTGTCTTTAGGGATCTTTAGGGCTAGAGTATAATTGGGATAAGCTCGAGGATTAATCGATAAAGTACGCGATGTTGGTATTTCCAGAATAATTCGCGAAAATTCATCGAACACACTCACGTCGATGGTTTTCTGATGGTTCCGCTTCTCCTCTTGATGCTGGTGATAACAAGCAGATCGGAAAACAAAAATAGCGCGCGTTCCTTCCTGGTTCCTTGATTCGAGGCTATGGTGACCAGATCGTGGCGGACGAATGCTCTGCATCAGAAAATAGACGCGTCAATTCGGATGAATCTTTTTGTTTTCATAGCAATTTCTACCGCGACACGCATCGGTATTGGGAATCGATACGGCGTGCACGCTTAAAGACTGAATAGTTCATGAAATGAAGAAGCGAGTACAACGTTTTACGCCCAGCTATTCGACGAAGGCTTTATTCCCCGTTAAACTCCGCTCGACCTTTTTCCTCGTCATTTTCTCACGGATCGTGTAAAAATACGAGATTATAGTGGATGTCTAAATTACGAAAACTCGTTTCAGAAGCTTCCATTTTTGTCCAATTATTTCTTCTAATCTCATCCTATTATTTATAAATATACACGTTTCATCTTTTACTCTTCTTGGAAAAATACCAAATCCTATTATATATATTTTAAATTATTTCTATTTAAAATATATATATTTAAAATATTAAATTAATAAATTATATGTATTTAAAATATATTTTAAATTATTTTCTAAATCCAATCTGACGCAATATCTTTTATCGTGTCAGCAATACGTCTCTCTACTCCCATATTTTCGTGTTTTCCTAAAAGCTTCAAGCTTCTATACTCTCCAGGTATCTAATATTTTCTATTTTAAATTTCCGTTCCTCTCAACCGATACCATCGCGGAAATTCCTCTGGTTCACCCAATTTTTCAGCGAATCGATTAGTCGTGATAAACGAAAACAAGTTCACCTATCGTTGGTCACGATACCAGCTAGTCCTTCGACGAGTGCCTGAACCTCCCTCAACGTAGTTTGCTGTTGCTCCCACTCGAGGGACTCCCTTTCCGTGCAATTGATCTTTACGACCAACTCGTGCACCTCCTTCTGAGCAGCTTGGAGCAGCTCGAAATCCGGATGCGTGGAGTCGGTGTGCTTCAGCAGCCTCTGGATCAGCAGCTCGTAACGGGGTATCTTCTGCACCGGTTTGATCAATAACTGATCCAGACCAAGTTTTCCTTTGTGCTCGCGTTCCATTGTCTGTCGCGCAAAGCACGATAATGTGAGAATTTCCGTTTACGATCCAAGTAAAGAGAAAGGGGTCTGCGACGTGGACAGCGTGAAATAAATTTCAGCGAAACGGAAGGAAGCGTTGGAAATGCAATATGGAGAAATATTCCGATTAGATATTCTCTGGGCGAGATTGTCAAGTTAGTTTTGGCTGCATTGAGGAATTAGCGCGAGCAAAGAGGTGGAAAACGTAACGAAATTAAGACGAAGCTGCTGTTCCACAATGAGGAGGATAAAAATGCTAATTGGCAGAGGGAAAATGAAGAAGAATGCGCCGCATATATACCTCGAGGAATCGCGCGAAAGCCGGTTTCGCTTGACAAGTCGTTTTTATCGCCTTCCTCGCGGACTTCCAATTATCAAGGAAGAGGGTGTACGTCTCCAGGACGACTGGCTTGGTGAACTACAGAAAAGGCGAATAATGAATAATAAACAGAGCTACGGTTTAACATCGATATCGGATTAAAGTGGTCTCTGCACTGGGTTGGACAGAAAACTTGTAACAAAACTTAAGAAAGGTTTAAAGATACTATATTCTTATAGAATTGACGTCTTATTAAGTTATATATATCATCATTTTAAAAAAGACCTCGTCAGAAATAAATTCATTAAGATCGTTACAAGATTCTGGTATATTCAGTTCCTTCTAGTGTAAAAGTTTTCCGAAGCGAGATATCTGAGAAAGAGGGCTATAAAAAGCTTCCTACAACGCTTCTTCGAGTTCGTCTCTTCGTCGATATACAGGCTTCAATTAATTTTCCTCTTCAATTGCAGTATTTCATTTCGCGATTCGGTATTTAGACATTTGTCAGAAGCTCGAAATGAACAGCCCTCTTCGAATAGAATAAACTGAATAAATAGAGCAACCCGATATAACGAATATTAAAATAGTTACCAAGAAACTAAGTATAATTAAAATAAGCTATTGTGCAAAATATATAATATAGATCTAAAAGTAGAATTAGACAAAAGGATCGAGTGTTCGATAAGGAAACGTACCACATCGAGGAAAACATCGCCAATCGTCTGCTGAATCTCCCAAGTGTCCAGTCTTTTACGTAATTCCTCCAAGAACACTTCGTGATGGTTGAGAATAGAGGGAATCTGAAACACGTGCAAATTCTCCTTTCATGACTTACTCCAGTCTCCCTAAACAGGGCTCTACTGATCTTCGCTCTGTCTAAAAATCTGCGAATGTGAAATAAATCACGAGGACGAAATACTTCTTATTGATCGAAGATATATTACTCGAATATCATCGCACGGTGAAAGAGAATTTCCCGAAAATTTGAACCGAGAACATCTACATGTAAATGGCGGGTTATGCAAAATGTTAAAGTTCGAAGACAGAAACGAGGACAGCACCCATCGAACCCCAGATATTCGATTTTAACGAAGTTTCAGTTGGTTCTAAAACGTGACTGTCGTTTGCACAAACCACGTCTCGCGTAATCTCATTCCTCTCCATAGAACGATAATAAACGTTTATTATCGCATAATTAGGAATACAACGCTACGTTTGCAGTACCGGTAATTGCACGCTTCGCGTTGTAATGTTTAATAACAAAGTACCGTATGCCTGTTTCGTTATACCGTAACATCGTATTAGCTCTCTGTTTCGCGTTCACGTTGCGGCTATTAAGAAATAATTAACAATTGTTCCTTCCGTCAGGAAGATCGGGAGTCAAAGGTTGGAAAGCGCACGCCTGTCTGACGGTTCAACAAGTTAATTGGAAAGTCGTGGTAGCCAAACATCGATCGCGCAAACCGTGTTAAAGGAATTCACGCGAACAGATTTCACTTTCATTTAGCTTCTTTTATCGCCTGGATGTTTGTACACTCGCGCGAATTTCGAGGAATTTATGCCGAGTAGAATGGCACGTATATGGTCAGACACGCGAATATCGTATTCGGTAATTCCTGCATCGATTTTCTCGACGCGAGTCGAAATTATCTCAATTTCGACGATTGTACATGTATATGCTGTGACCTTTTCCCTTCGAATATCGACTGTCGAATATAGAATATTTTATTAATATCGATATACATCAAAAATTAGCAGAATATTTTCATTTATTTTTTAGCCCGCCGATTTAGAAATTTTGGTGAATTTTTTAATCCTATCTCATGAATTTTGAACTCGAAAGAAGGCTGTCTAAGTTCCTACGAATTTTTCATCATAATACAATTTACTATTTCCAGAACAAGATGGCGACAGCTAGAGAGCACGATAATAAAACCCGCTTCTGTAAATTAAATTTAAATCGTTCGACTTGATCTCATTTATAAAAAGACACCGAATCCTTTATTTTATAAATAAATAGATTAATTTACCTGATAAAAGATCTCGTCCACCGTGGCTGAGTCCACCAAACCCGCATTTTCGGAGCTCTTCAGCGGTTGTAGATATTTCTGAAACAAATTCAAATTTCCATGAATTTTAATCCAAACACTGTTCCAATTATCTCCAAATAAAACCAACAACACAGCCAATCGATATTCCTCTCGATTCAGTGCTCAATCGAACTCGTAACCCAAACACAACCGGTCTCTTCGCCACAATTTCAGCCAATGGAAAAGCACGTCGATTAATCTCAAACACGCAAAGTACCAACACGTAGAATTAATCAAAAAGCAGTCGTATTTTCACCGTCGAAACCCTCCCAAAGATGTATCCAAGTTAAACATCCCCCACCTCTTCTGTTCTCCCTCTTTCTTCTTCCAGATTCGTAAATAAATGCGAATCAGCGCTGCAGCTATGCGATTCCCTGAATTCCGTTTCGCGAAAACGAACGACGCGATCGTGGAAATATTTTGCGTGCACGGGCCAGGGGGTGCAGAAAATGCACCCCAACGCCGCAATAGACGCGGACGCCACGCCGCGACTGAATTATCGCGTAATGTTCGCCGTTTTAACGCGAAATCGATTTTTATTCGGTTGATTTAACGCTGCCGGAAGAGAGGAATTTCGTGGACTTACGCAACGAAAATCTCGATTTCCAATGTGGAGAAATAACGGGTACCCTTGGTCGGGTTACGCCGAGACGCGTGGAGTGGAATGGTCGGAAAAGAAACGAGAGGATCGATCGAGGAAGCTCGGAGAACGTGATGAATTGGATCTAAGGTGCTTCACGGATGTTTAACTTTCGGAGAGTGGATAGCTGTGTTGAGGGTATTTTTAGCGACTCCTATGCTAATGGCTCTTGGATTAGGCCTGGATGAAAAGGTTTAATGGATTTTAATGTAATATACGACTGGCCGCTCTTTGATGGGAAAGTTTTATATGCGGAGCGGTGTTAGTGGCGAGAAGATGTTTATGGTGTATCACGAACACCGTGGTTGTACACCAAGTATCACAGTTTCAGAGGATTGTAATTTATTTATTAACGCTGGAAGTACCGAGCCAATCGAGATGACCGGTCTCGCAGTTTTGTTTTCGCTATTATTAAAAATATATATCTGCTTTTTGCGAAATTAATGTTGACTCATGTCAAGTTATATCATTAAATCGCCAGTTGTACCACTGAAATTACTATTATCTATGCGGCCAATTATATAATATGTTTAGGTACATATTAAAGTAATTCTAGTGTTAAGTGCGTTTGCAAGAAGCAATTTGCATATTTATGAGGAAAAAATGGACGAAAACGAACTTTATATATTCAAAAATATTGTACAACCTAACCAAACGCTAACGGGGAGTATTGATCTTGGGAACGTTAAATGGTAATATCTTGAAAATAAAAATACGTGGCATACGGAATTTTTCTTCACAGCCATAAAATTACGAAGTGAAATAAAAGGACATATTATGTAAGATCCCAAGAATATTTCCTGTTGTGCAGTTACGTAGAAGTTAAGGCATACCGAGTATTACTTTTTAAGGAATTCATTATTCGAGCATCGATGGTATCAGGATTTCTTCAGTGCGCGTAATTAATCTTTGCGGTCTTCATAAAGTAAGTTCGGAATAAAATACCAGTGAGGACAATGGAGCTTAACTCTTTGAGCCTTTAGTATGCACGTCATACTGGCAATTCGAGATGCTCCAAATAAACAGTTTTCCGTGTAAGAGGTTCCGATAGAATGATACATTGTAACAAGACGAATAAACAAGTCAAACGTATGGAAACAACTGCATTCCGCGTTCAATGGAAAGATATTTCATAAAAGTTACATTATCGATTGTAAAAGAAAATATCCACCGATGCAAAATTTCTGTTATTCCGTATACATTAAATTATTAAAAATATTTTCATATCATTTACGATAATCAATTTAAATAATTAAAAAAGGAGACGTTTTTTTATCATATTTAGTTACTCTAGCGAGCACTCAAGGAATCAATTACCGCTAACTTCGTTAATTCAGCGTAACTTCGTAAAGAGTTTAGAGAGAATATTACATGGAAACATCGCGATCGATTTTATTACAAAAAGTGATAAAACACGTTAAAAGCCAGCAACGTGAGAAATTAATATCGAAAGATCGTGCGAATTCTCCAAAGACACAGAACGCTTGGAAATCGTACGTAGTTGCAGGCAAACAGCGCAGCCATAATTTTAAACACGTGAATCCGCGCAAACATCGATTGCGATTCTTCAAAGTTTGCGTCGCGAGGATTTCCATCGAGAAACGTCTGACCAAACACTATTTTATTTCAAGAAAAATTCAAGGAAGACTCGTGCTTCTTCCTCTTCGACCTCAAAATTTCCAACTATTTTCGATGCACTAGTTGAAATAGGAAATGAAGAATTATTTAAACCGACAAAGAAATAGAGAAGACTAAATAACGTTCAAGAAGTAATCCAAGAAAGTGAAAAAATCCGGAATAAAAATGATCTTAACCCGTTTAGTATGTCTCGCGTTAACAACAGGACATGTCCATCGTCAGCTTGGTCCAGGGCATGAACAGGCATCGATTCGGCGATATTCGTAGTTTCATCGCGGTTTATTTGCGCTTTCTGATGGATACCTTTCTATTATTTTTCTAAGTCGAAGTGACGACATGAAAAACCGCTGGTCCAGTGGCGTAGCCAAACCCGAGGTCGTTGCTAAATAATCCCTCGGTTCGAACAACAATCATCGTGGGCCGTGCTGTTTATAAAATATGACAATCAAACGTTTTGAGATACGTTCGAGCGAAATTCGAATTCTTTTTGTGAATCGATGGAAAAAATCTCGCGATCAGAATCGTCTCCCGATTCTAACCTGAACGTTGCTAGCTTTCATATCCTCAAGAGGGTGACGAGTCTTCGATTTTCACCCCTGAGAGACGCGGAAACAGTGATCTCGGAGAAACACGTAGTGTAACTATACCTTTCTCGAATATTCGAGAAACATTTACCAAGTTGAGTTCAGCGTGGATTTTCCGAAAACCGTGTAGTCTTGTTTTGAAGGAGCAGCGAGGTTTAGTGCCGACGATGAATCGTTCGTTCTCTAAAAAAGAACGAGCACGCGCTCGTGTTTTGATTTCGACTGTTGTGATCGTTCGGCCGAAAATTGTGGCTACAGGTAGCACGTTAGCAACGAAATATATGCTGGAAGATTGTTTCACGTGGTAGCACAAAGTGAAACGTAGTTCTGGCTTCGAATTTCCGACTTGAATCGGCTATTATCGCATAATCGATAATTGTCGATGATCAACAAGGAGAATGCACGACCGATGGAATTAGACGAGATCCATTGAGTTCGGAACAGAGCATCTTCCGGTTTACGAATCTGCGTTTCCGAGACGGCATTGAAACGTGAATCACTCTGAATCAGCTATTCTCGCAGATATTCTACGACTTTTATCGTCGGTTTCAACCAGCGTCTGTTGTTCGCGAAAACTACGCGTGGAGGATCAGGCGTAATATTTGCAAATGGCGGACGGAAGATTCCTAGAACCGTTCGATTCGCTTTCTTCGACGTCCGATTAGCATTCAAAGAAGACGATTGATAAATGATTGATTTAAAAATCGGTCGTAATTATTTAACGAAAGAAAAATTCGCGCACATAGGATTGGAGCGGTTAGTATACTTGAAAATGGCGGACGGAAGAGTCCTAGAACCTTTCAATTCTTTTCCTTCGACGTCGGATCAGCACCCAAAGAACACTATTGGTAAAATGATCGATTTAAAAATCGGTCATAATTATTTAACGAAGAAGAAATTCACGCACACACGATTGGAGTGATTGATATACTTAAAAATGGCGGACGAAAGACTCCTAGAACCTTCAAATTCACTTTCTTCGACGTCAGATCAGCATTCAAAGAAGAAGATTGATAAATGATTAATCTAAAAATCGGTCATAATTATTTAACGAAAGAAAAATTCGCGCACATAGGATTGAAGTGGTTGGTTTACTTGAAAATGGCGGGCAGAAGATTCCTAGAACCTTTCAATTCACTTTCTTCAACGTCGGATCGGCATTCAAAGAAAACGATTGGTAAATGATCGATTTAAAAATGGGTTATAATTATTTAAAAAAAAAAAGAAAAATTTGCGCGCACGCGATTGGAGTGGTTGGTATACTTGAAAATGGCGGACGGGAAAATTCCTAGAACCTTTAGGTTCCCTTTCTTCAGCGTCGAATCAGTATCCCAGGAACACGATTCGCAAGTAACCGACAGAAAAATCGGTCGCAATTGTTTAACGAATAAAAAATTCGCGCACATGCGATCGGAACGGTCGGTTTATCCATTTGTCATGCATCGAAATAGATAATGTATTCAGTATGCGTGTGCGGCTGGGCACACGTTCCATCGTCAATTTCGTTTCGCGGCACGTGGACGATCGTTTGTTGCGATTTTCCAGTCTCGATTGACCGCGTGTATATGAAAAGAAAGAATTTAATAATCCTCGTGAAGCTGCCAGATAAATTTCTCCTCCCCTCTGCGTATAAACTGGGTCGCGGAAAATAAATAAATTGTCAGAAACCGAGCGTTGTTTCCGTTATTCGTCGCGATATTAACATTAAAATCGATCGTCGTGGCTCGATACGATGGAACTGTATTTTATTGCCCCTGCATCTGATAACGATACTCCAACCCCATTCGATCGGTCCACCGAATGCTGCAACAGGATTATTCTTCTTTCTTTCCTGCCTTTTTTACGAGAAACATCGTAAATATCTGGAACGTTCGCAGATATGCGTATGCGATTTGAAAATAGACGAGCGTTAAGACCGAATAACCAGAAACGATCGTATGAAGATTGAATTAAGATGCTGACATCTTGGAACGCGACCAACGGTAGAAAGGGTTCGTCGAGTGTCTGTTCCCTTAATAATGGATATTTAGTACGAATCCGTCGCAATGGAATATCTGTCCCGTTCATTCAACATGGAATGTTCAAATCGACATTCGCGTCGTGTTTCGAGACGCGAGGGTACAGAAACGAAATAAGGATGTTTCAAATGTGATCAGGAAGAATTTTTAAAAATGATCATTCCTCGGAACCATTTTACCAAAGAGTTCGATTTTACTTTCTCAGAATTTTCTTCGAGAAAAAAGTAGAAGAAAGACTGGTATCCGTATTGAAAATTCTACGATTCGACAGAAAAGGAATACCACAGAAGAATAGAAATTTTTAAATATCTCGCAACGATATTACCAAGCTAGAAAGGACAAAATAACGAACGAGGACAGCATAGAAATTCTGCGATATTCCCAACTAAAATAATAATCGCTTCCAGGAAAGGAAACGACGCTCCGTTCTCCATAGAACAAACAACGAAATTCCTTTTTCCATCGACCGCCTCGATCCTTCGTTCCACCTCGATCCACCCTTACTTATTCAATCAACGTAGAACTACCGGCGTAGAATCGATAGAGAGGAGAGGAGCAGGTTGAATA
This sequence comes from Eufriesea mexicana, assembly GCF_001483705.2. Classification (NCBI taxonomy): domain Eukaryota; kingdom Metazoa; phylum Arthropoda; class Insecta; order Hymenoptera; family Apidae; genus Eufriesea; species Eufriesea mexicana. The sequence continues at coordinate 754,105 of NW_016909254.1, read as the reverse complement.
TTCCAGCGAGCCTCCATTTTCCATCGCGATATTCATCGAAAGCCTGCGCAGCTTCTCAGAAATGTTCTGGTTGCATCGACATGGCGGTCGTAAAAGAGTGCCGCGACTGACATATCGATACGCGTAAATAAATCTGGGAATCACGTCTGCTGCCATCGAGGGTCGCCATTAAATTCAGAACACGCGCCTCTCGCAGGGTCGCGAAGGTTGTGCCCCATTTATGCGCCGATTCGCAGCGCTGTTTATGAGGAATCGTCCTTCCGTGATGGTATCGAGTCGCAGAGAGACGGCACGGTAATTACCACGGACTAATTGCGGGCATTATTTATCGATCCGGCAGCCTTCGATACGAATGCGAATACGGCGATGGAACTCGAAACACCGACGGCTTCTTTAAATGTCAAACGGCGAAGGGAACGACCGATTTCCTTCCACGATTTTCTTCCCTTCGTTGCCGAGTTTCGTGAAATGGCGTGAACTTTTTTATTCGGTACGCTGGGACGGAAAAATTCTGATAGCAGCGAACGAATGGTACGAGGAGACAAGGGTCGCGGTTGTAACGAGAACCGTTCCCTGTCGCGAAATATCGCTTCTTCGTGGAAATTTAATAAAACGAAACGTCATCTGTGTCTTTTCCGAACCTCTACCTTTGACCTTCCGGCCACAACCGACGCCCTTTTCGATGAAAGTGCATGCAAAGAATCGCCTCTTTCTGTTAGCCAACTAATTGGTCGCTTGTCTAGAGTCGTTAGTCTTGGCCATTTTTCTTCGACAGTTACCTAGTCGAAGTTACGCTTCCTCGTGGCAATTACTTTTTACCCCATGTATCATTTGTATTGACCTTTCTCGTCATCCTACACGTTTCACCTTCCGCAAGATTTTGCGAACACGATGGCCGTTCGTTTCGTTACGATCGAGAAGGAGAACGGAATGTTTGGAAGATCGGTAAGAATGTGGAATCTTCGAGGACAACTCGGTCGCAGAGACCCTTGGGTAATTCCGAGAATTTACCAGGAAACGTCCGTAATTCGGATGGCACGTTTAATGGAAACAACAAGCCGGAGATGCGAGACTGCATAACTTAACGAGAAGCTTTTCACGAAGTAGATCACTCGAGTGGAATCCTTGCTCGAACGGAGCAAATAAACGGGCAACGAGCTTGTTTACGAGAAACAAGGTCGCGGCTTCGATGTTCGAAGAACTTTCGAAAAGCACATCTCAGACGACGTGCAGGAAGATGCTCGCTGCAGGAAGAGGAAACGACGGAATCACAGTCGAGCGATCCACGATCCTTCCGACGTATTGTTCCGTATTTTATCACTGTTACATGGATATTTATATACTCGAGCGAAAGTTTCTAAAATAATTTTGGTAACCTTAACAACTGTCTAAGATTTCACGATTCTGTCACCTTCCTCCGGTGTTTCCTTATCGATGAGTTCTTCCTCCTTCATTTTGTCGCAGAAGCAATATTTTCCAAATATTTTTCAAATACGTTTTGAACGTTTCGTTCGATATCGACTATGCTTTTAGTCGTGTTCACGGGTGAATGTTTTTATTGTTACGTCCGGAATTAATGGACAGAATAGAAGGAAAATATTGGAACAAATGGACGCAAATCGAAAGCACAATCTCGAACCAAATTCCGACAGCGTGCTTTGTTATTTTGCGAGACGAAATTCCATCGATTTGTAAGTTTTATTAAAACACCGATCTACTCACATTGACTAGTATTTGCAGTGCTTCCACGTACGACCGCTCCGTATCGTATAGCTCCACGACTACGTGAGTCCTCGTATCCTGTAAAAAAAGAAAAGACACGAAATTAACGATCGCAGCATTGAAGTAACACTCGGTGAACGTCGAGTTTGTTATTCATTAGAAGATAATACAAAAGATAATTGTATATACGATAAAATATAATGGTAAAATATTTGTCTTCTTTGTAAGAGAAGAACAAAGGGAATGGATACTGGTAAACATGCAAAAGTTCGTATTCGATATATATTTCCTGGAATAATACAAGAGGTATTTGAAATACAAATGTTCCACGAGCCACTCGGATCTGAGTAAACCTTGTCTGAAATTAAAATAAAAAGCGACGATTCGAAATAACGTTACAGCTTTTTATTCCTCGCGATCGTGTTAATTAGAGTTAATCGAAACATCGGCTTATTCGAACTTTCGTTATTTCCTTAACTCATTGAAGGAATAATACCTGGAACATTCTCGATAACATTTACATTCCATTCGATCCAACGATGAATGCAATTATGATTATGCAAAGAATATCTCGTTTATTCAGCGAACGCGGTGGAAATTAATAAGCGAGCTTCCAAAAACAAATATTTTAATTAGGAGATCACGTCGTCAAAAAGTTTGTCATGTACCGACATGTGACACGATTAAAAATTAAAAAAGCGGACTTTATTTGAATTCGTGAAAATTCTTGACTACTGCCAGGAACTGGAAGAAGCATAAAATCTTGGGAACAAAGAATTTTAGGCTGTTAAAATTTGGTATGAGCCTACTTCCAGGTACAGGTCTTGTCAAATAGGAATTAAAAGCATTTCAACGTTTCGTCATCATTGCGGCTAGCTTCTTCGTGGATCGATATCAGTAAATCATTTGACCCTGCAAGAAAATTGAATCAAATGTCACTGACATTGGCAACTGAAGAAGTCAACTATCACAATGACGAGTCTAAGTGAGATGAAGTATGTAACTTCTATTTAACAAGATTTTATAACAGAAATTTAACGTGCGTGCTTTATAATTGGCGCAAAATTAATTTGCAATATAATTAAAGGAAAATTGCACGTCGAAGTGAAACAACAAGTCTCGAAATAAAATCTAGGATGCTTAGTACCACTATCTTAGGGAGTCTGTCTAAAAAAGAGGTTAAGAGGCTGGAGAAAGCGGACCTTGACAATGAATAATTCCCCAGCAATCTCCATAAAATCAAATTATTTACACGGTGCTTCTATTACATAGCTTCTTCATCTTGCGAACAGTGAAATAAAAAATGTCGCAAAAATTCTACCGATCATTTTGTCATCGAGACAAGCCAAATTTTTCACGTTAATTCTTCGACTCGTTTCGAATAGCCGTCTCGAACAATCAGCTGTTGGAAAAACAACAGAGCTCCAAATTGATCCCATTGTCCCGTGATAAAGATCGCACGTGCCCACGTATCATGCGAGCACGTGCGGCCGCTCACGTGTTTATCGACATCGTCATAATACTGATTACGAGAAAAACTATTCCTGATTGCATAACGTGCAAGACGCAACAGATAATCTTACGACCTGGACCCAGACAATTGCCTCGCGATTGGCTACTGTGACATAAACACCGTCGACCCAGGTGTTCATCTTCGCCTTCCAAATACGTCTTTCTCGCCTTTCAAACGTGTCTTTGCAACACTTTCAGCGGATCACAGAGAAAAGACTCTGAGATTACAGGAAAATTACGCGTGATCTGCACTGCATCTGTCGATGCTTTAGAAGAAAAAAAAGAAAAGAAAAATGGCAACACTTAACACGTTGATCATGATATCAGGTTAAATTTCCAGAAATAAGGAAATTTATTTAAAATATAAAATGTCGAACGTCGATCGAGTGCTAAAAATTCCGAAAAGTCAAGGAAACGAAGTTAATTACTTCAGCCTGCGGATAGCTATTGCGTCTATCAAGTGTCTGGGCTAAAAGGTCGACGAAAAACTACGGTGTCCGTAATTCATTAAAATTCTACGTCGCAAAGACAATTTCCCATTAAAAGCTAAGCAGATAATGAAACTGCACGTGTCTCCTTTCGCAAAGTAATTCCATCGAATTCCTCGGCGAGTGCCTTTGCTACGTATCTCCGCAAAAACGAACCCTTGTACAAACAAACTTCGCTCCATTGTGTTCGACTTATTTCCCGGCAGAAAAAAAGAGACGAAAGAAAAAGAAAAAAGAAAAAAAAAGGAAAGAAAGGAGGAAAGGAAAGAAACAAAAATTCCTTTCCTCTCCCGCCGCGATACAGATTATACAACTTCCTACGCATCTGCCATGAAACAACCAATAAAGCGCAATTTCATAGAGGCAGGAAACGAGGCAGATGGAACGGCAAACACGGTTTTTCGAGGCGTGTATTAACCAGTTTGCCCGGCAAATTCCGCATTCGCGCGGAATAATCGATGTCAAATGAATGAAAAAGGCAGGAAAGGAATGGAAGAAAGGAGAAGAAACGCGCGTGTATTCGTGTCGGTGGAAACAACGCAACGATGGCCACGGTGCGTGGGGATGGCGCCGTTGTGTGTGCACGTATAGGTGGTTGGGATTCGTGTAAGCATGAAAAGGAAAGCTACCCACGCGGTCTGTGCTGACACGCTCGTTATTTTCGCTGTCCACCGACGGCTGGCTGATGAGCTTGCGATCAGCGTTCATCGTCATCCTCTTCTACTTGCCGACACAGGTCCCTTCGACAGTCGGTTTAAGCTCTCTAATCGCGTATCAATCCGGCTCCCCGCATCCAAGTCCCATGTCGGTTGTTCGGCGATCGTTCACCACGCTTCCCGATCCGCGACTACGAGTTCGTCTAATTAGCCAGACTTTCTCTGTCGGCGGGTCTAATGATCCGGAGGATCAGGCGCGGGCATGGTCTCGTTCGCTGCCTTTCGAAAATGTTTGCTCCTGTTAATGGCTTTGACTCGGTTTAGAGGCACAGAGTTTTCTGATTATCTGAAGGATGAAAGAAGAGACCGCTGTCAGGGCTAAGAGAGAAACCTGCTCACCCTCCGGCTTTCGAATTTATTATTTTAATTAACCCTCGATTGGTACCGCCTGTTATTCGGCTACACGAATCTTTGCAAGAGACTGCTTGAAGCTATCAAAGAGAAGAAACAAGAACTTATTTAGGTACTCTATGGATGTCACGAGAATTATAGATTCGATGGCTTGCAATTTCTTTGCTAGGTATTTTGTCGATAGACTAGATGTTGAAAACCTAATTTTTATTGACGTCTTTTTTGGTTGTTATTTCGTACGAATCGTGGTACTATTATAAAGAAAGGTTAGGTACCGACTGGATTTGAGTACAGTTCAGAATGGGTTTTTGGAAATACCGTGTAAAGTAGATAGATCTTCTTTGGTTAAACTTTCGTTATTTGTCGACTACCTGGCCCTGCGAGGATCACACTGACGATGAAACCGAGGATCATACCCGGGACCCGTTTACCTAGGCACTTATGCTCCACTAAAAATACCGTGTGCGAATCGTGTAAAAGTTATATCCGGTTACAAACGCGAAAGAGTTACAATATCGGAAAAAGCTAACGACGTGAGAAAAGGAGGTTTCCTTCGATCAGAAATTCACCCTTATCAGAGTGCACCGTTCATTTTATCCGCAGCCCCATTAATATTTTCTTAACGTGTGTCACGCCGATGGAGAAAATTACTGAAAAAGAATTAATCTCTGAAAAGTTACACCGTTGCAAACTCGAAGCTGAAATAGCCTCTTAAAGCGGAGAACTCCGGCTCGAAATTTCCTGATAATCGGGAACAAAATAATTTTAATACCTCGCGAGATAATACGAGAATGACGCAACGAGAATAACCATTTACGGTTATTACGCTATGGTGGAAATTTCACCACGATTATCCGAATATTCGTGAAACGTTAATCGATCGAATGGTGAACGAAAGCTGCCGGAGTCAGGTCGAGCTTTTCCGTTCCAGAGTGATTCAGCAGTGCCACTTTAAAAGCTCGGACCGTACGTCCGGCAAGTTTTGGCGTTTCCACGCAGAGCTTTCACACTTCGTGCTGGGATGATCATACGTCGAACACGTCGTGCATGTACCACCGTTCTTCCACGCCGCGTTATATTTAGCGAGCTGACTCAGGGCCCCCTCGTGAGCTTGCAAGCTCCCCTTTCTATCTTCCTCGCTCTCTAGCGCTTGTCCTTCTTCCCGCCGAGAAGCACGCCATTCCGTACGATTACCGAACCGATTACATTCGTGCGGACCCTAAGACCTGATTTTCGTGCCTTCGTCCAACCACCACGCGAATTCACCGTGCTTTTATCCATTTTCAAAACGAATTTCCTCGCCTCGAGATCGACGAAGATAAAATGGCACTACGAAAACCGTATAAAACTTGAAAGTCGAATTGGGAAAACTGTACTCGAAACAATTTCCTATCGTAAAATCGACATATTGCATATTTAAATATTTAATTACACCTGCGATGTAATTAGGATCGAGAATAAAATCGAGCAGCTAATAATTATCGTGCCTAGGTAAAACGCCACGACAGGAGTACGCGAGTCATGAATTATTTAATAAAACTTTTAACGATTCAAATAATTCTTACATCTCCCGATCGATTCCTCTATTCTTTGTTAACGTTAATTTCAATGTTTAAGTCACTCTGGAACCGACCACTGTGAACTTCGTTATCGTGTCGTTTGTGACAAGTGAAATGTAGAATTCCTCCGATACCCCTGATCAATAATTCAATAATACTGGCAAACTGGAGGAACGAAAGGTAGGG